>NW_025335080.1:0-294769 GCF_018152115.1 Drosophila rhopaloa
ACAGTTTCAATAATAAAAATTGTTTTGTAGTAACTCACTTTGCGTATTCTCCACGACGAAAGATCGATCTCCCGGCGGTGTCTGTAAAAGAATAGCGACTCCGGTTCGCAATGGGTTAAAAAATACCGAGCATTCACATGTTCTAGCCAACCAACTGTTTTCTTAATTAACAATTCCTAAAACCGAACCGTTACATGATTATAATTTTATTCTTTCATTCGGCCTATATTTTCTGTTCCTAAAATAATTTTATTTTTATTTAATATTTAATTTAATATTATTTCAAACTTTTCTCTCAGTTCGTTATTCTGCGCATATTTTGTGTCTCTGGTCGATCCAGCACTCATCCGGAGTGGGTTAAATTTTAAAGAGATACTAACACTGTGCAAATTTCTATTCCTTTAAAATAATTAAGAAGCTGCAAATTCATGAGTTATTTGTCGTAGCACGGCTGTTCACTATTTGCGAGTGTATCGGCGATGGGCAAACCTCAGCTGCGGATTCACTTTCTGGCTCTCCCTAACCCCGTTGGGTAATTTTCCATTGCACGTGATTGAGCCTTAACACTCGCGTTTTGGCCAAGTTAAACTTGGGCCGACTGATCGGGAATCCTGGTGGAATACATATTCAGTCTGCACGAAATAACTAGATGCTGCTGCTCTTGTTTGTTGCCTAATTAATTGCTGCTGCTCTTAACTACAGAGGGTGAGCCGGCTGAGGCGGTTACAAACAGAGCGGCTTTTCTGTCCGCTAAGATTAAATGAACACTGTGAGAACTCTAGGCCTTAGATCTCGATTTGAAACTGCTGGTGCTTGGTTGTCCGCTGAGGGTGCTCCCGTGGACGCGGAGGGTGCTCCCGTGGACACGGTGGGCGTCCGCGTGACGGCAAGCACGGCTGCCGGAGTGTGCTCCTGTGGACGCGGTGGGCGACCCCGTGACTCCTAGCACGGCTGCAAGGGGGTGCTCCCGTTGACAATGTGGGTATCCGTCGATCTTCCGGCGTTTGATGGCCGCGTCTCTCGATGCACTTGCTGCAGCCGCAGGTGGCCAATGCGGCTCGCTGATCCAATAGGGTTCAAGAAAATGCATGGATGGATTGCCGACAATATAAACAAATATCCCACTTGATTTACAAAACTTGTTTGCGTACCTTTTTGGGGACTTCGCGTGCTGCACGCAGTTCGACGCTCTGCATTAGCTGACTCAATTCACTGACAATATCGACGTCTCTTTCTGTCTTGCGCACTTCGACGTGTAGCTGCTCGTTCTCTTGCTCGTTGTCATTCTCTTCGTCTTCGTTGTAAGAATCCGTTAGTTTTTCGGCTTGGCTATTTGCGTCTTCTTTGCCATACAATCCTAACAATAACTGTTCGTCTTGTTGTTGGCCGGTTTTTACCGACTTCGAAGCAGTAGCGAAATTGTGCATTTCTTTGAGAATATCCTGTTCAATTTGATCGGTATTGCTCATTGTGTTCAAACGCAGAATCAATTCGTCTTTGGTACCCGTTGTTGGCATATTTAGCACTTCTAACCATCTCTTTAACTGCACTACCGACACTGAGTTTAGCTCCGAACTGTTATTCATTCTGGTTATGCCCACTTCTGTATTTGTAGGGGTCCGAGTAATGCTGTTATTAAAAATACACGATGGATATATTAATTTGTAATAAGTCTTTATTTCCTGTGTCCACACTCTACGCTTGCAAAACGACGACTGACTCTCCCTTGGTTCTTTCCCTCCGCTCTCGTTTTCAAAATGGCATTTCGACTACATCTCCGTATACATACATAATTATAACATCTGCGTACATATACATAATTATGACAGTGATCGTTGGCCTTATCCTAAAAACTTAGAAATTTACTTATTCATTTTTTCCGTGCATGTGTAATTGAAGTTGCTTGAAATTTGATCAGCCCACTTACATATTTTTGTGTCGTGGATTCGGTATTTAAAGTTGGGTGCCAATTGAATATAAGTGTCCCTCGCCGCTGTCCGTAGGGTTCTTGGTTAACGGGGTGCAAAGAGTCTCTTCTCCGGCTGATGAGCTGAATGCCCTTGTTCGTGGGGTCAGCGCTGTTCCTGAAGCTTTCAGTTTATGTTGGGAGAACGGAGAGATTATTAGCGGCCCTTAAGGCACGATAACCAATTAAATAAATGACGGAGTTAGACGGAGTCATATTGATAGAGATAGAGATAGATAGAGATAGATAATCAAAATCAAACTGAAACTTATCCAACTGTACGTAAGCTAAGCGTGGCCGGAAAGCCGACCGCTCGTCCAGCAAAGTGCTGACACTATCAAAAACAGCATAACTCACCATACCGGGCACCAATAGGAACCAGGAACGGCCCCCAAAAGCGTTTATGCTGAATTTGCATTTAAACACTAGGGTGATTCAATAATGACTCAAGATCTATTGACTTAAATTATAAGTCACTCATTAGTGTTCTCTTATATATAAATGGAAGCGCTTGAGTAATGCGTACGCTGGGTAAACCAGTCATTTGTTGCTGGGATGTGTGGTAGCGTTGACGAAAGCAAGTTAAACAGTCGCGAGTTATTTTGCGAATAAGATTACGTACTCCAAATATCCAGAAATTTTGCAGAACAATAAGAACGAGGACGGGGCAAACTTCGGCAAGCCGAAGTTTTAATACCCTTGCAGACTTTGCCGAAATTGCTAAAACTGAAAAAGTAAAGTAAAGACAGTGGACATAGGTGCCACGTTTCAGAAGTTTTGGGAATTGGAAAACGTTCGCTGTGTGCCTTCGTTTTCGAATGTACAAATTAACATTCTCAGCGGAATATGGGTCAACGAAAAGCACAGAAACTTCCAGAAAATCGTTGGGAGAGAAGATCCATCCGATTCCATCAAGCATTTCCAATTGTGCACTGTAACCTACGGAACTTCATGCGCACCATTCCTGGCGGTGCGAGTGCTGGAACAACTTGCTGTCTATCATCAAGAGGAATACCCAAATGCGTCGAAAATCCTGCTGAAGGATTTCTATGTAGATGACGTTCTTACTAGGTCAAACAGTTAGAATGAGCTACTTCGAAACCGAATCAAGCTTATTCAGCTGATGTCTCGCGCAAACCTTGGACACGGCTTGCCGAAGTTTTAATACACTTGCAGACTTTGCCGAAATTGCTAAAACTGAAAAAGTAGCGAAAGGAATAAGGTATATGTTGGAATATGACATTACTTCATACGATGAGAATATTGTATATGCAAAAGTATTCTGCTCACTACCGTGACTGGTTACACTAATATCGTTTTGGTTCCGATGAGCTGGTTCAGCTCTTACTTATTGCGTATAATTTGAAGTAGCAAGACGTGGATTAAGGAACTTAAAAATACATATCTAAAACTATACAAAAGTGAATTTAACTTGTTTAATAAATTGGTGGGAGACATAATATGTGCTGAGCACATATTACAAAATATAAGAAGACCGCACGACTACAAAAGGAAAAGCATAGAGTGTGGATTCCAAGAAGTACTGAAACGCTTGCTGGATTCTAAGAAGCTGTGAGACGCTTGCAGGAAATCACACACACACATACATACGTTGTGTAATTTATTATAGTATACATAAATAAACTAGATTTGCATCGTTTAATGTCAATTGCTTTTATACTGCAAAAATGTCATATAAAAATAGAAAAAAAGGGATACTTTCGCAGCCTTTAACTATTTTTCCTACGGAAGCTATAAGAAATAGACGTCCGATCGGCAAGCGCTTTTACCCTAATCAAGATATGCGTAAATAAATAAGACTTGGAAAAATGTATGTCAGTAGCTTACACACTACGCGAAAAATTCAGAAAATCATCAAATTTGGACCTATTTCACCCTGTTGTTCCTATGGGAGGTGTAGGATATAGACGTCCGATCGTCACGTGCTTTTACCCTAATCAAGGTATGCATAGAAAAATACGATTTGGAAAGATTCATGTCAATTGCTTATATACTGTGCGAAATATCCTAAAAATCATTAAATTTTAAACGATTTCACCCTATTGTTCCAATGGGAGCTATAGGATATAGACGTCCGATCGCCAAGCGCTTTTACCCTGATCAAGGTATGCATAAAAAAATAAGATTTGGAAAGATTTATGTTAATAGCTTTTACACTGCGCGAAATATCTTCCATTCTTGAAAGTTATATCCGATTGTTCCTATGGGAGCTATAGGATATAGACGTCCGATCAGCACGCGCTTTTACCTTGATGAAGGAATGCATAAAAAATACGATTTGCAAAAATTTATAGCAATAGCTTTTACACAGCGCGAAATATTCTGAAAAATAAAAAATTTGGACCGACTTTACCCTATTGTTCGTATGGGGCTATAGGATATAGACGTCCGATCGCCACGCGCTTTTACCCTGATTAAGGTATGCATAAAAAAATACGATTCGGAAAGATTCATGTCAATAGATTTAACACTGCGCGAAATATCATCAATTCTTGCTAGACAGATCCGATTGTTCCTATGGGAGCTATAGGATATAGACGTCCGATCGGGGTTTCAAACTTGATCTGCGTACACATGTTTTAGGACGAGTGTGAAAGTTTCTGATCGCTAGCTTTTAAACTGAGCTCGCAAACGGTATTGAAACAGACGGACAGACGGACATGGCTATATCGACTCCCCTATTGATCCTGATCAAGAATATATATACTTTATAGGGTCGGAAACGTCTCCTTCACTGCGTTACAAACTTCTGACCAAAATTATAATACCCTCTGCAAGGGTATAAAAAGAGAGGAAACGCCAGGGGGGAGGTTTACTCGGTGCTCGTGTTCCAGTATCAGTTTTGAGATGCGGTGTGTTTTTGGTAGCAAAACTGTTTTGCATAGTTTGACAACTGCGAGTGGTGCATTCGTCCTCCTACCCTCACAAATCGTTTTCGTCGAGCAATTGGTAATCGTCTTAGAAACAACCTTGTGCTTATTTTATGCCCAGAATCTTTGCCACCATAATCTCAGTCAAATGTAAGAGCGCTAGATACCGTTTCACGTAGCCGACAATGTGGATGAGCTTGATCCAAAAAGACACTCGTTCGGTTAGTTCATCAAGTGGATGAATCAAAGTTGCTTCAGCCAGTGTAGCCAAACAGTTGGATTTGACTTCTCCTTGAATGCGTTTGTCTGTAAGAAATAAACCGAACCGTGAGTCTATTAACTTTACCAGGTACTTCATCTTGTCTCGAAGCCATAACCCATTCCACCACAAATGAAAGTCAAAGAGATCAGCAGCCATCAATCCCCTGGACGCACAGTCAGCTGGGTTTGTTTTTTGAATAGAGTCAAGGATTTGCAAGGTTCTGTTTCTGCATACCAAAACAGTTATGCTTTTGTGGCGTAATCCAGATGTGATCGAGCGAATCAGTAGGCTGAGGAGAAGTGCTGCGCAAAGTTCCAGACGTGGCAAGGATTGTTTTTTCAGTGGAGCCACCCTTGTTTTTGCAGCCACAATGGATACCGAGGTGGAGCCATCGTCATTTGTGACTCTGCTGTACACCACAGCAGGATTACAATGGGTGGCAAGAGTCCGAGAGAATCAAGACTTGTCTCTTTGCGCAATCAGGATTTTCAGCTAGACCGACATTGTACATTACATTACAATATCTTTTCCAGGATGCCAGTTCAGTCTGAGAATCAGATTGTGTGTCGCTATCATCCGTTTGTATACATGGTGTATTGGATACCCATTTCCCATGTCCAAGGTTTGCGCGAGACATCAGCTGAATAAGCTTGATTCGGTTTCGAAGTAGCTCATTCTAACTGTTTGACCTAGTAAGAACGTCATCTACATAGAAATCCTTCAGCAGGATTTTCGACGCATTTGGGTATTCCTCTTGATGATAGACAGCAAGTTGTTCCAGCACTCGCACCGCCAGGAATGGTGCGCATGAAGTTCCGTAGGTTACAGTGCACAATTGGAAATGCTTGATGGGATCGGATGGATCTTCTCTCCCAACGATTTTCTGGAAGTTTCTGTGCTTTTCGTTGACCCATATCAGGCGGAACATTTTTACGATGTCCGCTGAGAAGGTTAATTTGTACATTCGAAACCGAAGGCACACAGCGAATAGATCGCGCTAGATACAGGGTAGGATGAGAAGTTCTTCTCGGCTTGATCATCCTCCGGTTTCAATTTTGCGCTGCTTTGAACGTTTTCCAATTCCCAAAACTTCTGAAACGTGGCGCCTATGTCCACTGTTGTAGTCAGTGCAATAGCGTTGCTTAGATTCGATGTGATGAGTGTGGTTACTACCCATCCGAACACCGAAGAAACGGCGATAAGATTACCCTTGTACATCTTTCGTCCTGTAAACACTGACCATACGTGTTCGCTTCCCAATAGAATGTCAACAGGTGAGTTTGTGTTGAATTCAGTATCCGCCAACTGCAGATCCTTGAATACCTTGAGTGCCGATGCATCGATGTTTTGCCGTTCCAGCGAAGAAGTAATTCTGCCTAGCACGTGGGCGTAGACAACCAAATGATTCTCGGAAATACGAGACTTGATATGCAAGGTGCTACATCCCCTTGTCGAGTCTGCTTTCACCGAAGAGTTTCCCGTAACCAAGATGCGTGATGCCGAACGTGTTAATCAGAGAGCTTGGATGCAACGCTCGGATACGTACGAAAGCTCTGAGCATGTGCCTAATAAGAGACAGCATGTTACGTGGTCACCTTTTGCGTTTTGAACATAAACCATGGCAGTTGGTACTATGCTTCGCTTAACTTCCGTTTCCTGTTCAGGAAACTTTCTCCTTGGGCAAAGTGACTAAGAGTCACCGAAGTGTTGTTGGACTCGCTTATGTTTCGCACGTCCTCCCCTGCTATCTGGGCAAGATTCCTAATAGCCTGTGGATTCACTTGGACATGCATTGCCTTCATTTGTATATCGACTTGCACTTGCTGACCCCATGACCAGGTCGCAAGCAGTTGTAGCACAGTGATTTCTCCTTTACGAAGGATCGCCTCAGCATCCCGGATATATCCAAGAACAGCTAACAGTTACACAGAGTGCGTTCTGTGGAATTACATTTGGTGCAGACACTGCCTTCGACCGTAACCAACGATTGTGTGACCCTTTTTGGTTTTTCTGCGTGTGTTGTTGTTTTGCTACCAGTCCTTTTAACGAGAATCCAGAAATTTGAACAATTCCTCGAGAGTGGGGAAATCTGTGTTCATGCTGCGCTCAATCCACCTGCGCCGCATGTCGGCGTCAAGTTTCTCCAGTGCCAGATAGATGACTACATCCAATCCGCGAATAATTTCGTTTGCTCCGTCTGATACCTTCCATAAAATTGATGCATCTACTTTTGTAGTTGTTGGTAGGCTCATAAACTGCTCCAAAAATTAGTTAGCAATGTGCCGTGGACGATTGTATCTTTCCTTCAGACGTTCCCAAGCAGTGTTGTAAGCTGTATCCGTACCAAGATGGCAGCCTCATCAACAAGAAGTGTTTTTAAGTGGTTTCATTCTGGGTGTTGCACAAATGCTGCTTGTTATGAATTGTGCTTTCATAGATGTCTACAAAGGAGGGCCGCTCTGTGTAGTTGCCTGAAAACCGTTTGATTAGAATTTTTTTTTTTTTTTTGGTATTAAGTTACTTCCTGTCCGTAGAGGAGGAAGATTTATTTGGCCTCCCCGTATATAACAGGTTAACGCCACAGCCTTTGTATGAAATTAGATTTCAAGAAAATAAATGAGTAAAAATCGTGCGAGCATTTCTAGTGATGATATTATGATGGCGATGAACGATGATTATGTTAACAATGGTTGTGTCTAATCGTTTATGCGATTAATTGTGTTGTTTATTATTATGCGGTGAGGTGTGAATGTGTTAGCGTGACAATGTGAGCAGTGTGTTATTGTTGTGTTAAATTAAATGTTTATGTTAGCGGAATGTATGAATTGTGTTATCGATGTCCAGTTATCGATTGGTTCTTGTCTGAGCAGTCGATATATATCAGTGTATTTGAGCAATGTTGGGTAATTTTGTCTTATTTGTGAAAATTTTGTGCAATTGAGCAAAACATGTGAGATGTCTTCAGTTTCGTTGCAGGAGTCGCAGGTGGCCGTATTGTATATTTTCAATTTGTATAATGTGAATGTGTCGAATGCGTGCCCACTTAATATTCGATTTAGTTGTTTTGTTTCTAGTCTGTTGAACAGGTTTTTTTTGTTGTGGAACCAAGGATTGGACGTTACGTGAGGCTGGAGAAGAGAGTATCCCTTGTTGCGCTCGTAAGAGAACAAGCTCTTACTAGATAATATAAACAATCCGGTGCTTCTCGCATTTTTTGCAGCTTATGTTGACGTGACTAGGTATGTGGTGTAATTCGACTGATAATAGATGTTGACAATTTTGTATTATTTTCAGAATACTTTGTGATATGCAGTTGTTGGTATACTTGTTTTTGATGTTTTGAATTGCCTCAAGGCTGTCGGTCATAATTGCTATCTTAGGATAGTTTTGCATAATTGCAAGGCTAAGGCTTTTTCTATTGCAGTGAGTTCTGCAGTCAGCGATGACAGTTTTTTGTTTGTGAAGAAACTTTTTGTTGTGTTCGAGTTTATGTGGACAAAGGCACTACCTGCGCAAATGTCCGGCACTGAGCCGTCTGTGTATATTATTTCCATATTTTTAATTAATTTTTTCTTTTAATAAACAGTTTATTTGAGATTTGTTGGCCATTTTTTTTTGCACTGGTGCCTTTAAAAAAGTTGGTATCAAAAACAATCTTACGTGTACAAGGAGATAAGGGACTTACAAGAGGTATGCTATCAAATATGTTTTTAAATTCTGAATATACTCTGCGGTAGCTGGTGTTTTTGGCTACAAAAGAATTGGACAGTAGCGTCGCTGCCGGTAAACCGTGAGCGAACGCTCATTTGCAGCACTTTTGCAGATCAATTATTTCACCGTGTCAACACGGAATTATTAAACGTAGATCCACAATTACAAACCTTCTAGAGCTCACTACATTTGTGATAAAAGGCTTCAATAGTAGTTTTCAAACAGATGTCATTTACACTGACTTTAGTAAAGCATTTGACTCTGTAAATCACTTACTTCTTATTCATAAACTTGACCTTTTAGGTTTTCCAGTTGATCTGCTTAAATGGATTTCAAGTTATCTAAATGGCAGGTCACAAAGGGTCCTTTTTAAAAATTCAATTTCTGAAATTCTCCGTGTTACCTCCGGTGTCCCACAAGGGAGCCATCTGGGTCCGTTACTTTTTACATTATTTATTAACGATCTTCCCTCAATTATAAGTCATTCTCGCGTACTTATGTACGCAGATGATGTTAAGTTGTGCCTGCAGTATAAGGACATTTCCTGCCATTTAGACTTGCAATCCGATCTAGATAATTTTCAAAACTGGTGCCGAGATAATTTACTAAATTTAAACGGCTCCAAGTGCAAGCTGATGACTTTTTATCGGGCCAATCCGATATACGCGACTTACACGTTAAGTGGCAGCTCTTTGGATAGAATACCTCTTGTAAACGATCTTGGCGTTCTCTTGGACCCTAAACTAAAATTTTCTAATCACATTTCGTCCATGGTTAATAAAGCCAGAGGAGTGCTTGGATTTATTAAAAGGTGGTCAAAAGAATTCGATGATCCTTATTTGACTAAAACTTTATTTATTTCGCTAGTCCGTCCGATTCTGGAGTATGGGTCTCCCGTCTGGAGTCCACAATACGGAATACATATTGGTCGTATTGAATCTGTACAAAAAAACTTCCTTCTTTTTGCTTTACGGCGCCTAAACTGGGATGCAAATCTTATCTTACCTTCTTATTCTAGTAGACTTCTTTTGATTAATTTACCATCCCTAGCCAACCGTAGAACGATGCTTGGTACTATCTTTATTTATAACCTTATACATGGTGATATTGACTGCCCCGACTTGTTAAGTCGGCTAAACTTTTCTGTGCCAAGTAGATTAACTAGAAATTATATTCCCCTAATTTTAAATCATTGTAGATCTAACTATGCCTTGCATGAGCCTTTCAGAGTATTATGTTCTGACTATAATAGACTTTTTCCTGTAATATCAAATCTTGACTCTCTGCCGCTCCTAAAACGATTAATACTTGCTTCATTGGCACAAGATTGATCTAACTATTACTTTTTTCCCCGGACCTTTACCTTTATTTTCCTATCTCGCGTCTATCTTATCGGGAATCGTGCCGTACGATACACGGCTGCGCCCCTCGGTGGGTTGGGCGGGTAAGTGGGCCGTAGGACTCCAAAAAAAAAAAAAAAAAAAATTAGTCGTGCAAATGCCTATTGCTTCTAGGTTTGTATTGCAATTAATTTGTTTGAATCGGATACGTTTTTATACCCTTGCAGAGGGTATTATAATTTTGGTCAAAAGTGTGCAACGCAGTGCAGGAGGCATCTCCGACCCTATAAAGTATATATATTCTTGATCAGGATCACCGCCTGAGTTGATATAGCCATGTCCGTCTGTCCGTCTGTCCGTCTGTCTGTCCGTCTGTCTGTCCGTCTGTCTGTTTCTACGCAAACTAGTCTCTCAGTTTTAAAGCTATCGAATTGAAACTTTGCACACACCCTTCTTTCCTTTGCACGCAGTATATAAGTCCTATAGCTGCCATATAACTGATTGATCGGAAATGCCATAACTTTCGTTTTTGTAAAGTTAGGAAGTTGGGATTTTCTATGGGTTTTATATTTGGCCAATCAATCCGACCTACCAAATTTCATAAGGATCGGCCGACTATATCCTATAGCTGCCATATAACTGATTGATCGGAAATGCCATAACTTTGGTGTTTTAGGATCGGCCGACTATATCCTATAGCTGCCATATAACTGATTGATCGGAAATGCCATAACTTTGGTGTTTGTAAAGTTAGAAAGTTGGGATTTTCTACAGGGGTTATATTTGGCCAATCAATCCGACCTACCATGGTCTATGTCATTATTCACTAAAAAAAGTTCTAACAGTTGTTTGTTGTTATTAGCCGATAGGCTCTGAATATTGTATTGTAGCATTTTTAAAGACATGTTAAGTTTATTAAATAATAATAAAATAAAATAGACATAAAACAAAATTAAAAATTAACATTAAATAAATAAATAAAAACAAATAATGTAAATTGACAAATTATAAGAACAAAAAAAAACAAATAAAAATATCGAAAATGATTTAAATAGCTTGATTTATTTTAAACAAATCTATTTTTGAGTTGGTCATTGCTATTATTTTTCTTAAGTTTTCTAAAAAGTTTCTTGATTCAGGTACTAGGTTTGTAGATCCATTAACTAAAAATGATGAAATATCTGAAGATAATTGGTTTAAACTAAACTCTGCAGCTTCAAGAGCTGCGTTGTCGGCATTTGCATGACTAGCAGGAGCGTGTGGGGATGTTAAACTAGTGCCAGCGTGAGTGTGCACAAACTTTTCACATGGAGTGTAGTGTCGCGGGCATTTTTCTCTTCGATCGTTCTGTTAAGAGAACTCTTAACTACTTTGCTAAAGGGGTTTTGCGCGTAAATATGTTGTGCTACAATTTTTGTGGTATTTTGCAGGTTGGGAATTGCAGATTTTTTCTGCCATTTTGGTTGTGGGAATTGAGTTACATCATTCGTGTCAACTTCGTCAAGAATTTGGAATAGGGAGGGGTATCTAATCTTAGTTTCATCACGGGAGAGGTTTTCTAATGTCATGCACTTTTGGAAAGCATACGCTCTCTTTTGTGCTGGGCATTCGAGGGAGGTCGCTATCATGATACAATAACATGAGGTAGTCTCGTCGGCAAAATTTGGTACCTCACTATTATAACAATGAGTGCGAGTGAGATGGGAACTGTTTAGTAAGTGCGAGCAGAGCGACAATAGAATGTGTGGATTAACCCTTAGATGGTTCAGGGGGGTTTTTTTTTGCCTTTCATAATAAAAGGAGTTTAATTTTTTTTTATAATTTAATTTTTAATAATTTTGAATTTGAAATTAGGCGATGTTTTTGTCTCTGAATGCTGAGTCTTTTGTTAAGATTCTTAATTCTAAAATATATTCTAATCTTAAACTAAAACTTTTTTATGTCTAAACTTATTCTAACATTTTCAGCTGCGATTATTAAAGTTTCTTTTACATTTTTTGTTATTTTAAAAGTATCGTCAATGTAGTGTACAAATATTTTTTATTTTATTTTTTCAAGGAACTTGGCAGACGGTTTCGTGAGTCCCCCGTGAGACACTTCATCTACATAAGTACTACTACATTTTAAGCCATCGACGTGTTTGCGGCACACATTGCAAAATGTCATGTTGCTCAAGGGTTAATTTCGTAAAAAATTCGTCCGCAGACAACCTTTCCCTTCGAAAAACGAACACGCACTGACCAAACCCCGAACGTTTAGACTGCCGACGAGACTACCTTATGTTATTGTATCATGGTACGGACCATGATACAATAACATAAGGTAGTCTCGTCGGCAAATTTTGGTACCCTACTATTAAAACAATGACTGCGAGTGAGATGGGAACTGTTTAGTAAGTGCGAGCAGAGCGACAATAGAATGTGTGGATTAACCCTTAGATGGTTCAGGGGGTTTTTTTTGCCTTTCATAATAAAAGGATAAAAGGGTTGCAGTGCAGTGAAACAATGGTGAGGCATGACAGTTAAATGTGCCTATATAAAGGATTTCTAACTCGTATATACTAACAGGGGTTGTGGATACTAACTGCTGAACTCTTCTACTGAAGTATGGGTCCCTTTCATATGTTTTCTTATGGCTCTTTGTGTATCCATACTTTAATATACATACATATATATATTATATATATAATAACAAATTCGGGATTTAGCACTTTGAAAAAAATATAATTTTTATTTATCAAAATAGTGTAAACGCGAACTGGGAGAGATAGGTCTGCTCCTTACAAGATCAACTTAAAACTCAAACTTAAAAACTAAGCTGGCGCTTATCAAACCTTCGATTGGGAGAAAGAACTTTATTGATAAATTGAGAGTGTCCAAAATGAGAGCACTGAGCAAGAGAGCGATCTAGGTTTGAGCTGCGTCTGCAATTTTACAGTATTGGGGGATAAAAGCTTTTTGGAGTTTGGGGACATTTGTTTATAATGCAAGAGGATGTTTACATAAATTGGTCAGTCGTGGGAGCCGACAATTTGGGGTTCTTTCATTTGTTTATAACTCAAGAGGATGTTTATATTAATTGGCGACTCTTGGGAGCCGATGATTTTGGGTGTGACAAATGCGTAATGTAAATATGTTTATGCGGTAGATATGTGGGTGTGTGTATGTTACTTTTATGTGGTAGATATGTGGGTGTGGGTATGTTACTTCCCCATCCATTAGAAAAGAGCCTGTCCTCAGGCGGATATATTAGGGTATATGTGAGTGGGTATATTAGTTTGTGTAGTATTTTCGTTTAATTGTAGGGTATTTTCATTTGGTGCAATATTGTTTAATTCTGTTATATTTTCTGGGTTCTTAGTATTGTTTTTGTTTTGATTTTTATATTTAATTACAATGTTTCTCGGAATACTCTTAAATTTATAGATGAAGTAAATAATTAAAATTATAATTATTACAATTAAAATAGTAAGTATTATAATTTGAAATGTGTTATTAATTCTTGTATGTATTCTTATTATATCTTTTGCTTCAATTATTGACAGTGGTTCTATCATTGTTACATTATTGTTAACATAAATAGTTTGTGTGTAATCCATTATAGTATTTGTTATTAAGATTTCTTCAATTTGTACAGAACAATTAAATGCTTTTACGATTTTATTTCCTTCGACAACTATTGCTTGATTTATACATGTTTGGTTTAAAATGGTTTTCGGTAAGTTCCAAGTAATTATAATATTTGGCTCTATATAATTTGTTTCATATTTTTTATACATTTTTGTGTATTTACATTCGGCATTGGCTTGGTTTAATATTCCTATAATGCATTTATTTGTAACTCTTTCTTTTGTGTTAAATGAAAATATTTGATTATTTTGAAAATAATATTTGTCTTCTAAAGGTTCTGTTAATATGTCATTAAATTCATTTGGGTAAGGCAAAATTTTGAATATTGAAGTTTTTATAATGTCGTTTGGGATATGAGAAATTATCAATATTTGATTAGTATTGGTTTGTAACCAAGTAGAGGTTTTTATTATTAATAATTTTTCTGAATTAACATGTGTTAAAGTATCATGCTTAAGTAATTTAGGGTTAAAAATGCCTAGTCTAGTAAGTTGCATTCCTAGTTCTATGTCTTCTATATATTCAGTAAATTCTTGTAGATTAAAAATAAGCAATGCTAGCCTTTCATCTACATCATAGACCAAGCTTAAATGATTTATTGTTTCAATACCTTTGTTTACCGCATCTATTACTTTATTAAGTTCATTAACTTGAATTGTGTTTTGTTCTAAATTTTCAATTTTATTTATTAATTCTTCTTTATCTTGTTCATCTAATGTTCCAAATAGATATTTGTATGTTGTGCCTATGAAATTTATAAGACCTCTTTTGCTACGTTTTGCAATTCTAATTCCATTCATTTCTCTGTTTAATTTCTCTGTTAAGTATATAATTTGTTTTAAACCTGAAAATTCTTCTGATTGTTTAATTAAATTAGTAAACGTTAGTTCAGTTTTGGTTAAGTTGACGGTTAAACAATGATATTCGTAATTAGTTGGTAAGTCCAAGGTTCCTGTTTTAAATATTAAATAACCGTTTTTTGCTTGAACAAGATTGATTTCCAAATTTTGGCCATTGGTAAGTTTTGTAAAGTGTATTAAAATTAATAAGATGTGGATAGTGTTGATCAACAAGTTAGGTTTGGTTTTCATTTGGCGTGCATCTGGAATTATCGTATTTATTTTCGTTAATTTTCTTTGTTTTCTTATATTTAGACTTATAATGTATTATTTTTCTTCCTCTGTTAACTTCTTCGTAATGATTATCATCTAATTTTGTGATTTTTCCTGTCTTTTTAAACGGATTAGTGGTTTTTGATTTTACTAGTGGAGCTTGTCGATATCTAGTATCAAATTCAAATTTATTTCGGGATTCATTTAGTTTTTCTATTTTATTTATTTTATTCGACTGTGTATTATATTTTGGAGTTCCAGCGAAAATAAAAATATCTGCAGGAGTTCTGCCTGTCGTGTTATGTTTTGTTTTATGATTATAGACATAAAGAATAGTTTCAAATTTTGTTAGCTTATTTTCTATGTCTGTTTCACTGTTTATGATTCTTAACTTTTCATTTACTGTTTTATGAAATCTCTCAACGTCAGAAATTCCATTTTTGCTTGTTGTTATATCAATAACAACATCTTCAGATTTTAACCAAAGTTGCAATGCTGCACACATGAAAGCTGAATCTTTGTCTGCTTTAATTTGGTTTGGTTTACCCATTTCATTAAAAACTTTAGTTAATGCTCTTTTTGCTTCTAACCAATCTCGACTGTTGACTTCTATTAAGGTGGCAAATTTTGAATAAATGTCTATACAAGATAAAAATTGTTTATTATCTATCATATAAAAATCAATGACATATTTTTCTCTTGGATTAAAAATTTCTGGGGTTATTTCGAATTCTAATTTAGTATTTCTGTGTTCTGTTTTTGCGATGTTGCATACTTCGCATTCATTAATAAAATTTTGAATTAATTTTTGGTGATCGGGAAAATAATATTTTTCTTTAAAAAGTGCTGTTTGTTTTTCTATTCCTGGATGTAATAGTTCTCTGTGTGTTTTAATAATAATTTCTTTGAATTCTGCGTAAGTGTTAATATCTAATTATTTACTATTAGTTTTCATTGTTTTAGTTAAGTTATCTGGGGAAATAATTTCAACGTATGCCTTTTGAAAAATTAAAAAGTCTATTTCAATTGGAAAGTATATTACGCTTTTCTTATTAGAAAAGTATTCAATTATTAATTGTTTTGCGTATTCTATTGTCATCTCTTTATATGTTATTATGATTTTTGTTTTATGAAAATAATTTATTACTTCGACTTCATTTAAGTCTCCTCTTATAAATTCTAATTGTCTGTTATAATAATTCAGTGGTCTTTCTGTTATTGAAATGTGGTTTTGGTTATCTTCTGGTGCACTATGCACTGTAGCTACTGTTGTTATTGTATTTGAATTACTGGAAGTCTCTCCTAAATAGGCTTCCTCTATTCTTATTCTAGATAAGGCGTCTGCCACATGGTTTTCTTTACCGGGCAAATATTTTATTTCATAATCAAACTCATTTAGTTTGATTTTCCAGCGTTGTAATTTCATATTAGGTTCTTTAATATTATTGAGCCATACTAGAGGCCTGTGATCACTTAAGATCAGAAATTTTCTGCCAAAAAGATAGGACCTGAAATATTTGGTGGCCCAGACAATAGCTAAAAAGTAGTACTTTATATTCGAGTGGAAGGGGGAGCGGTAGTTCATGAGCCAGTGAAGGCTGCTGGCCTTTAGTTTTAAATGGGTCTTCTTTGCTTCTATATGCTCTCTCCAGGTAAGCCTCCTGTCTAAGTGTATGCCGAGATAGGTGACTTCGTCTGCTTGTGGAACCGGCTTGTTGTTTAGCGCCAGTAGTGGGCATTTCGACAAGTTTAGTGTAAACGTAATGTGCTTACACTTTTGCTCGTTGACTTTGATACGCAGGTCTGCGAGCCATTTTTCTACAGCTACCAGGTGTTCTTTTAAATGGGCTGTAGCTGTTTTTGGGCATTTCGAGCGGCTGACAATAGCAGTGTCGTCAGCAAAGGTTGAGATGAGGGTCTGGCGGCTTGTTGGAATGTCTGCCGTGTAAAGGATGTACAAGATTGGACCAAGCACACTTCCTTGGGGTACTCCAGCTTCGATGTTACGGATGGTTGAAGTAAAGGTTTTACATCTCACGGTGAAAACTCTGTTTCTGAGGTATGACTCAAGCAACTTGTGAGTGTTTTCCGGTAGGAGGGTTTTGATTTTGTATACCAGACCGTCGATCCAGACGCGATTAAATGCTTTACACTATTACAATCGGCTTTAGTTTTGTCTTGTATATAGGACAATACATCAGAAGATGTTTGATCAGGGGAAAGCCGAGAAACGAAAATTTGTTTCCTTAGTGGAACCACTGAAAGGGATTTTGGTGGAGCAGACATTGTTTCTGCAAAACCAACTTGAGCCGGTTGTCCGGACTCAGTAGTCCCTTGTGGTGGTGATGCTACATTCTGAGAGATAGGTGGATCCACTAATTGTGAAACCACTAAGTCCCTGGTTGCATGCATTCTGTAACGGATTGTTCGGATACCGAATCTTTTTTTAGCTGCTGATCCTAGCAACATTTGAGGGTTTGCTGAAATCAGCTGCTGATCCACCGGAATGCTCTGTTGTTCTTCTGATTTCGGTTGCGGGGTGTTCCCCTTTTGCTCCTTACCACCAGCGGCCTTTTTGCGCTTAGGGGACTCTTCTAATAGCTTACGACTATTCAAGTCATATTAGACCGGTCAGCCCTGATTACGAGGCTGCATTTTTTGCAGAAGCAAACTTAATTTTTATTATTTATTTTATTTATAGGGACCACTGTACCAAGAAAGCGAATTGAAATTTATAAGCGAGCAGTTATAAGTACCGCAAGAGCGCAGAAACTGCACGCTTAGAACTTTCAAATCAAAAAGAGCAAGAGAGCGGAGCGTAAATAAGGTAATGTGCATGCACAAAAGAGAAACGGCGGGGGTTGAGGTTTAGATTGTGAACCGTATGTTTTGATGTTGTTTTTATCTTAACGGCTTTTTTCGTTTTTCGACGTGACGGTCGTTCTTGTTTTGTCTATTGGTGTTGCTGTTGGTATTGCCGTTTTTTTGTTGTTGCTGGTTCCATCACCGTTATAACCTCTATAGTTTCATCGACCTCAATTATAGTTATTGGTCGGAAACCGTTGTTTTGGTAATAACCGTTGCGTTGCTTCTACCACGATTAGTGCTTCTGTGCTTGTTATCACAGTAGGTTTATCCTCCTCGGGTGTACAATATTTAATTCGAATTGCTTGTCATTTCGTCACATCTTTGTAATGGCATTATACATCGGGTTAAACTGTTCTACTTTAAGAATAGTTTTAAGTCGGCCATACTCACAATTTTTAACTATTGTGTTAATGGCTTCCTTGGTTAGAGACTATTCTGCGTGTTCGGCTGGTAATCCCTTGTCAATATACACAGGTTAGAGTAGCTTCCGTAAATTATTAATTAAATTTTTGGCAGTTTTACCCTTTTCGGAAGTTTTTGCCATTTTTGCCTTTACTACATTGGATGTTTCACCAATAATAGAATAGTATCTCGTAGGTTTTGTATGATTCCGCACTTAGTAGTCTCATTGGAAACTTGTATAAGGTTGATCCTACTATTTTTGATTTGATCACTTCAACGGCAATCTCTTCAAATGGTCCTTTTCTTAAATTGACCAATTTCAGAGCTTATATAAATTTTTGAAGATTTAATTTATGGCCAAATTTTATGTATGCCAGTTGGGCAACGGTTTCGTCTGCCATTATGATAGGTTTTTGTTCTATAACACTAGTGTTTGTATCAGAATCTGTTAGGTCCTGATCTGATAATTCAGGTTGAATAAGGAAAGCGGGAATGGTAAGATTATTTAAATCTTTTTCTTTTATTTCGGGGCTATCAGAATCAGAATCTTCTGCTTCTAGTGGGTCGACAGGTTGTAAGTCTAGTTATTGCGATTCGTGTCCAGATTCTACTGTTAAAGGTGTGCTTAGGATAGTTGGTACCGTAACAATTAAATTGTACCTTTTCTTTATGATAATTAAATCGTAGTCTGATCAAAAATGTTGATACTAGAGACCAATGATTTTTATCTTTATCTTTCTCCATGTTGATTTATTATATTTTGCTGATTTTGCGTTAATGATTAATTTAATTTATTTAGTTCCATTCCATTCCATTACTAAATGGATATAAATTATTTTTTAAAGACTATCATAGCAAGAGTCCTTCCTTGTATTTCATTATCGTCTATAACGGATCTTACTTGTACACTTTTTGTGTTTTCGAGCAATGTATTAATGGTGAATTCTCTAAATTAAATATTTTCATAAATAAATATTCAAACTGGTTGATGCTTATTGGGGTTGTTAAGACCAGTTGTTGAACATTTTCCGTAAAAAAAAGCATCCCTTTCATAAACCTGTTTAATTACTTCTATGATGGTCATGGTTATTTTATTTGAAAGTTTCATTTTTCTTAATTTTAAAATAATTGCAATTAGAATAAATAAATTTTAAATTTTGTCTAAGTCATTGGCTTGACTTTGAAATCTTCTGCGCAAGCATTTATTGTGCAATTTGTACATACTTCAGTATAATACAAAATTTATAAATTTATTTAACTTATTGCGAAATATGAATATTATTTAAGACTGGTTTGTTTTTGTTGATTTTTATTTTCTGAACGCCTGGGCACGGTGCTTAGTGGCGTTGGCAGCATCAGTCAGCGAAAGTAAATTCGTCCTCCCGCTGTGAAAGTAGCTGTGGATTCCATTTAAATCGAGCCTCACAAAAGACCGGACGTAGCCTAACTCATCAGCATCAGCTGTACACTGCTTTTACTGGTCCTTAACGTTTTCGTTTCAAATGACGGAAGTCAATGCCCATTCATCGTTCTTTTTTTGGAGGAGAATGATGCGTACGCTGTAAACACTTTTGAATGATGCTTACGCTGCTAAGACTTTTGGATGTCTATATCTGTTCAATGCCATTCCTTCGAATTGTTCCAGTTCTGCCTTTAGAAACCGGTCGACCCGTTCCCGCTTAGCTGCCTTTCCTGTTATGGCTGTACATGGTCTTAATTCTCTATCCTCTGGTTTCTCGTGTTATTTCCGCCTCCTCCTGTGGGTTCGTTGTTACTTTTATGTTCTCTCCTGCTTTCCCCGGCATGGCATTAGGATGAGGTCTGTTTTTATTGAATTGCTCACCGTTGTTGTCGGTCTCTCGGAGATGAAGACGGGCTCGCCCATACCAAATAGTAGTGTTAGTGCGTCAAAGTGTATGTTGTAGCGTTGTCAATTCTGAGCAAAAAGCTGCAATTAGAATTTTTCTTAGATAACCTCACTTTCTCCAACGCTGACTTGGTTGCTGTTTGGAATAGCGAGAAGGGCCGCCTTGAGCAAGAAAATACAATGTTTTTTCGAACGCCATGCAAACAATAATATTATTATTTTTATTTTTTCTAGAGAACATCGAAATAGAAAATAAATGAATAATAAAAATAATACTTAAAATAAAATATTAGTTTTAACTTTTTGAGTTTGATGGAATTTTTTCTTTTTTATACCCTTGTAGAGGGTATTATAATTTCAGTCAAAAGTTTGCAACACAGTGAAGGAGACATTTCCAACCCTATAAAGTATATATATTCTTGATCAGCATCACCAAGAGACTCGATCTAGCCATGTCCGTCTGTCCGCCCGTCTGTCAGTTTCTACGCAAACTAGTCCCTCAGTTTTAAAGATATCGAATTGAAACTTTGCACCCTTCTTTCCTTTGCACTCAGTATTTAAGTCGGAACGACCGGGATCGGCCGACTATATCCTATAGCCGCCATATAACTATGGTGTTTGTTAAGTTTTTGGCCTATCAATTCAACCTACCAAATTTCATAAGGATCGGCCGACTATATCCTACAGCAGCCATATAACTGAACGATTTGTGATTGTGGATCTACGTTTAATAAATCCGTGTTGACACGGAGATATGATTGATCTGCAAAGGTGCTGCAAATGAGGAGTAATAATTTTTTCAAAAAGCTTAGGAACAGCTGACAACTTAGAAATACCTCTGTAGTTACTGGCTTCTAACTTGTTACCTTTTTTGAAAAGAGGAATAACAAATGATTCCTTCCAAATATTTGGGAATTGGGAGGTTTCTAGAGATAAGGTAAACAACTTGTGAAGAGGTTTGCACAGGACCATCGGGCTCCGGCGAATAAACAGGCTTAATACGAAGAAGATCCAAAAGAAGAGAGCTTTCTGTTAAAGTGGGTCAGAATATGAGATTTGACTTGGACATGGTGTAAGAATAAGGCTGTGATGAATAATCTAAAGTAGAGTAAGTCGTTTTAAAAAATTGGGCAAATAAATCGGCTATTGCCTGATCTGTGGTTGCCGTCATGTTTTCGAACGACAGCGAGGAAGGAAAAGAATTAGATTTACGCTTGGTGTTAACAAAATTATAAAACTGTTTCGGGTCCCGAGAGAACTGGACCTTACAACGGTTTAAGTAACTATTATAACACTGGGCATTAAGCACGGTAAATCTTGACCGAGCACTTAAATATCTAATAAAAACAGATTGAAATCCGGTATTTTTATATTTCCTAAAAAGTCTGGACTTTACATTTCTCAAGTGTGTCAAGATCAGGCCAATTAAAGCCAGAAATAAAATTATTTAGCCTCAGAAAGTCTACCTTGCGAAAACAATGTATTCGTTTGGATTTTTCTGATTTTTCTTCTATAACTCTACCCGTATCAAATGAAAGTTCGATTGTTGGGTGATATGGATCTTCAGGTTGCGTGAGTGGTGCTATTCTGGACAGAAACACACCTTATGGATTTGATACAAAATACAAATCAAGTAGGCGACCTAATGAATTTCTAACATGGTTTACTTGAGATAGAGATATGTCAAGCAGGCCGTCAATAAAATCATGCTGTGCTATAGGTAGTAAGACATTCGATCCATCCTCAGTGGACCAAGTAACTCCAGGTATATTAAAATCACCTAGAACTACCAACTGATCCCTATCGGAAAGCTTATTTGTAACGGACTTAATAACGGATAGGTGATTTAAATAATCAGGAAGTTCAGACAACGGCGGAATATATGAACAAGTTATGTATATAAAGTTACCAGGAAGCGATAACTTTCCACAAATAAATTCAATGGTATAGAATTCATCAAAAAATAACTCCTCAGACAGGAGGTTTGAATCAACTCCAATTAAGACTCCACCTCCCCGTCTAGAGGAACGGTCATACCTATATATTGTGTACTTACCTGGAAAAACTTCGGAGCTAAAGATCTCCGGCTTTAACCAGGTTTCTGTAAACACAATAATATGAGATGCAAAGGAAAGACTATCGGAATACAATTTAGTAAGCTTGCTACGCCAACCTTTTGCATTCTGATAGGAAAGAAGGAGGTTAGAAGTTAGTTTTTGAAATTGGTACACTGGTTTGGTCTCGATTAGGAAGTTTTACTCCTACCGGCCCCTTCTTCTTTATCTTAGCCTCGAACACTTTTACAACCATATTATCCGGCCAAAAGTCGCCCGAGTATATGGCTTTAAAAAGCTCGTTAGGGACAGTTATCTTGAAAGATGAAATGTCTCTAGCATAAGAAAACTTAAACTTTTCCACCTTTACACTATTACAATTGGCTTTAGTTTTGTCTTGTATATAGGACAATACATCAGAAGATGTTTGATCAGGGGAAAGCCGAGAAACGAAAATTTGTTTCTTTAGTGGAACCACTGAAAGGGATTTTGGTGGAGCAGACATTGTTTCTGCAAAACCAACTTGAGCCGGTTGTCCGGACTCAGTAGTCCCTTGTGGTGGTGATGCTACATTCTGAGAGATAGGTGGATCCACTAATTGTGAAACCACTACGGACAAATCGGAATTCTTAGAAGTCCCTGGTTGCATGCATTCTGTAACGGATTGTTCGGATACCGAATCTTTTTTAGCTGCTGATCCTAGCAACATTTGAGGGTTTGCTGAAATCAGCTGCTGATCCACCGGAATGCTCTGTTGTTCTTTTGATTTCGGTTGCGGGGTGTTCCCCTTTTGCTCCTTACCACCAGCGGCCTTTTTGCGCTTAGGGGACTCTTCTAATAGCTTACGACTATTCAAGTCATATTAGACTGGTTTTTGCAGAAGCAGACTTAATTTTTATTATTTATTTTATTTATAGGGACCACTGTACCAAGAAAGCGAATTGAAATTTATAAGCGAGCAGTTATAAGTACCGCAAGAGCGCAGAACCTGCACGCTTAGAACTTTCAAATCAAAGAGAGCAAGAGAGCGAGAGCGTAAATAAGGTAATGTGCATGCACAAAAGAGAAACGGCGGAGATATAAGAAAAGAAAACACAGATAAGAATTATGAAAACTAAAACAATTTATTAGTATTAACACAAAGTGCACTCGCGAAGCGAACGGAGTTTAAATTTATGTTTGAATAATCGGAAGAAAATTAAAATTGTTTTGATAAAACCCACCGATGGGAATAAACGAAAACAAAATACAAAATTCGAAGCGCAGAAAAAAAATACGACCGTTCACTTTGAAAGTCAAAGACGAATTGACGAATTGAATCAACGTAAATAAATGAATCTGCATTTTCATGTAATAAGGAAATGGATGCACCTGTATCTACTAATAGCACGTATAGCTTATGTGTTTTTTCAATTTTGAAAGAGACAAAAGGGTTGAGGTTTAGATTGTGAACCGTATGTTTTGATGTTGTTTTTATCTTAACGGCTTTTTTCGTTTTTCGACGTGACGGTCGTTCTTGTTTTGTCTATTGGTGTTGCTGTTGGTATTGCCGTTTTTTTGTTGTTGCTGGTTCCATCACGGTTATAACCTCTATAGTTTCATCGACCTCAATTATAGTTATTGGTCGGAAACCGTTGTTTTGGTAATAACCGTTGCGTTGCTTCTACCACGATTAGTGCTTCTGTGCTTGTTATCACAGTAGGTTTATCCTCCTCGGGTGTACAATATTTAATTCGAATTGCTTGTCATTTCGTCACATCTTTGTAATGGCATTATACATCGGGTTAAACTGTTCTACTTTAAGAATAGTTTTAAGTCGGCCATACTCACAATTTTTAACTATTGTGTTAATGGCTTCCTTGGTTAGAGACTATTCTGCGTGTTCGGCTGGTAATCCCTTGTCAATATACACAGGTTAGAGTAGCTTCCGTAAATTATTAATTAAATTTTTGGCAGTTTTACCCTTTTCGGAAGTTTTTGCCATTTTTGCCTTTACTACATTGGATGTTTCACCAATAATAGAATAGTATCTCGTAGGTTTTGTATGATTCCGCACTTAGTAGTCTCATTGGAAACTTGTATAAGGTTGATCCTACTATTTTTGATTTGATCACTTCAACGGCAATCTCTTCAAATGGTCCTTTTCTTAAATTGACCAATTTCAGAGCTTATATAAATTTTTGAAGATTTAATTTATGGCCAAATTTTATGTATGCCAGTTGGGCAACGGTTTCGTCTGCCATTATGATAGGTTTTTGTTCTATAACACTAGTGTTTGTATCAGAATCTGTTAGGTCCTGATCTGATAATTCAGGTTGAATAAGGAAAGCGGGAATGGTAAGATTATTTAAATCTTTTTCTTTTATTTCGGGGCTATCAGAATCAGAATCTTCTGCTTCTAGTGGGTCGACAGGTTGTAAGTCTAGTTATTGCGATTCGTGTCCAGATTCTACTGTTAAAGGTGTGCTTAGGATAGTTGGTACCGTAACAATTAAATTGTACCTTTTCTTTATGATAATTAAATCGTAGTCTGATCAAAAATGTTGATACTAGAGACCAATGATTTTTATCTTGCGCCTTGTTAAATAGAGTTTCTAATATTTCTCCATGTTGATTTATTATATTTTGCTGATTTTGCGTTAATGATTAATTTAATTTATTTAGTTCCATTCCATTCCATTATTAAATGGATTCATTATCGTCTATAACGGATCTTACTTGTACACTTTTTGTGTTTTCGAGCAATGTATTAATGGTGAATTCTCTAAATTAAATATTTTCATAAATAAATATTCAAACTGGTTGATGCTTATTGGGGTTGTTAAGACCAGTTGTTGAACATTTTCCGTAAAAAAAGCATCCCTTTCATAAACCTGTTTAATTACTTCTACAGGTCATGGTTATTTTATTTGAAAGTTTTATTTTTCTTTATTTTAAAATAATTGCAATTAGAATAAATAAATTTTAAATTTTGTCTAAGTCATTGGCTTGACTTTGAAATCTTCTGCGCAAGCATTTATTGTGCAATTTGTACATACTTCAGTATAATACAAAATTTATAAATTTATTTAACTTATTGCGAAATATGAATATTATTTAAGACTGGTTTGTTTTTGTTGATTTTTATTTTCTGAACGCCTGGGCACGGTGCTTAGTGGCGTTGGCAGCATCAGTCAGCGAAAGTAAATTCGTCCTCCCGCTGTGAAAGTAGCTGTGGATTCCATTTAAATCGAGCCTCACAAAAGACCGGACGTAGCCTAACTCATCAGCATCAGCTGTACACTGCTTTTACTGGTCCTTAACGTTTTCGTTTCAAATGACGGAAGTCAATGCCCATTCATCGTTCTTTTTTTGTAGGAGAATGATGCGTACGCTGTAAACACTTTTGAATGATGCTTTCGCTGCTAAGACTTTTGGATGTCTATATCTGTTCAATGCCATTCCTTCGAATTGTTCCAGTTCCGCCTTTAGAAACCGGTCGACCCGTTCCCGCTTAGCTGCCTTTCCTGTTATGGCTGTGCATGGTCTTAATTCTCTATCCTCTGGTTTCTCGTGTTATTTCCGCCTCCTCCTGTGGGTTCGTTGTTACTTTTATGTTCTCTCCTGCTTTCCCCGGCATGGCATTAGGATGAGGTCTGTTTTTATTGAATTGCTCACCGTTGTTGTCGGTCTCTCGGAGATGAAGACGGGCTCGCCCATACCAAATAGTAGTGTTAGTGCGTCATAGTGTATGTTGTAGCGTTGTCAATTCTGAGCAAAAAGCTGCAATTAGAATTTTTCTTAGATAACCTCACTTTCTCCAACGCTGACTTGGTTGCTGTTTGGAATAGCGAGAAGGGCCGGCTTGAGCAAGAAAATACAATGTTTTTTCGAACGCCATGCAAACAATAATATTATTATTTTTATTTTTTCTAGAGAACATCGAAATAGAAAATAAATGAATAATAAAAATAATACTTAAAATAAAATATTAGTTTTAACTTTTTGAGTTTGATGGAATTTTTTCTTTTTTATACCCTTGTAGAGGGTATTATAATTTCAGTCAAAAGTTTGCAACACAGTGAAGGAGACATTTCCAACCCTATAAAGTATATATATTCTTGATCAGCATCACCAAGAGACTCGATCTAGCCATGTCCGTCTGTCCGTCCGTCTGTCCGCCCGTCTGTCAGTTTCTACGCAAACTAGTCCCTCAGTTTTAAAGATATAGAATTGAAACTTTGCACCCTTCTTTCCTTTGCACTCAGTATTTAAGTCGGAACGACCAGGATCGGCCGACTATATCCTATAGCCGCCATATAACTATGGTGTTTGCCTATCAATTCAACCTACCAAATTTCATAAGGATCGGCCGACTATATCCTACAGCAGCCATACTGAACTTGTGATTGTGGAACGACGTTTAATAAATCCGTTTTGACACGGAGATATGATTGATCTGCAAAGGTGCTGCAAATGAGGAGTAATAATTTTTTCAAAAAGCTTAGGAATAGCTGACAACTTAGAAATACCTCTGTAGTTACTGGCTTCTAACTTGTTACCTTTTTTGAAAAGAGGAATAACAAATGATTCCTTCCAAATATTTGGGAATTGGGAGGTTTCTAGAGATAAGGTAAAAAACTTGTGAAAAGGTTTGCACAGGGCCTTAGCGCAATACCTAAGCACGCACCCAGGAATACCATCGGGCCCCGGCGAATAAACAGGCTTAATACGAAGAAGATCCAAAAGAAGAGAGCTTTCTGTTAAAGTGGGTCAGAATATGAGGTTTGACTTGGACATGGTGTAAGAATAAGGCTGTGATGAATAATCTAAAGTAGAGTAAGTCGTTTTAAAAAATTGGGCAAATAAATCGGCTATTGCCTGATCTGTGGTTGCCGTCATGTTTTCGAACGACAGCGAGGAAGGAAAAGAATTAGATTTACGCTTGGTGTTAACAAAATTATAAAACTGGTTCGGGTCCTGAGAGAACTGGACCTTACAACGGTTTAAATAACTATTATAACACTGGGCATTAAGCACGGTAAATCTTGACCGAGCACTTAAATATCTAATAAAAACAGATTGAAATCCGGTATTTTTATATTTCCTAAAAAGTCTGGACTTTACATTTCTTAAGTGTGTCAACTCTTTGCTAAACCAAGGTGATTTATTGGAAGTTGACGGATAGTACCACGGAACACAGGAATTAAAAAATGAGTTTATTGCAGTGTAAAAAACATTAACTGCATCAGACATATTATTGCATAAGTAAAGATCAGGCCAATTAAAGCCAGAAATAAAATTATTTAGCCTCAGAAAGTCTACCTTGCGAAAACAATGTATTCGTTTGGATTTTTCTGATTTTTCTTCTATAACTCTACCCGTATCAAATGAAAGTTCGATTGTTGGGTGATATGGATCTTCAGGTTGCGTGAGTGGTGGTATTCTGGACAGAAACACACCTTCAGGATTTGATACAAAATACAAATCAAGTAGGCGACCTAATGAATTTCTAACATGGTTTACTTGAGATATATTGAATTCATCAAAAAATAACTCCTCAGACGGGAAGTTTGAATCAACTCCAATTAAAACTACACCTCCCCGTCTAGAGGGACGGTCATACCTATATATTGTGTACTTACCTGGAAAAACTTCGGAGCTAAAGATCTCCGGTTTTAACCAGGTTTCTGTAAACACAATAAAGATGCAAAGGAAAGGCTATCGGAATACAATTTAGTGAGCTTGCTACGCCAACCTCTTGCATTCTGATAGGAAAGAAGGAGGTTAGAAGTTAGTTTTTGAAATTGGTACACTGGTTTGGTCTCGATTAGGAAGTTTTACTCCTACCGGCCCCTTCTTCTTTATCTTAGCCTCGAACACTTTTACAACCATATTATCCGGCCAAAAGTCGCCCGAGTATATGGCTTTAAAAAGCTCGTTAGGGACAGTTATCTTGAAAGATGAAATGTCTCTAGCATAAGAAAACTTAAACTTTTCCACCTTTACACTATTACAATCGGCTTTAGTTTTGTCTTGTATATAGGACAATACATCAGAAGATGTTTGATCAGGGGAAAGCCGAGAAACGAAAATTTGTTTCTTTAGTGGAACCACTGAAAGGGATTTTGGTGGAGCAGACATTGTTTCTGCAAAACCAACTTGAGCCGGTTGTCCGGACTCAGTAGTCCCTTGTGGTGGTGATGCTACATTCTGAGAGATAGGTGGATCCACTAATTGTGAAACCACTACGGACAAATCGGAATTCTTAGAAGTCCCTGGTTGCATGCATTCTGTTACGGATTTTTCGGATACCGAATCTTTTTTAGCTGCTGATCTTAGCAACATTTGAGGGTTTGCTGAAATCAGCTGCTGATCCGCCGGAATGCTCTGTTGTTCTTTTGATTTCGGTTGCGGGGTGTTTGCTCCTTACCACCAGCGGCCTTTTTGCGCTTAGGGGACTCTTCTAATAGCTTACGACTATTAAACTGCGAATCCAACGCAGAGAGCAGATCATCAGCTCGGCGAAAGCTATCTCTAGCAACTCCGAAACAGCTTATAAGCCCCATCAGGCCGCCTTTAGTTTGGCGCATGAACGATTTCATCTCGTTCGCAACCTCGACACAAGCGTCACAACAAAACTGCAAATTGGGCCACTTTGAAAGGTCATCACTTGTCCGGCCAGTAAAACCGGCGCACTTGGTTCTATTGGAACCACTGTACCAAGAAACCGAATTGAAATTTATAAGCGAGCAGTTATAAGTACCGCAAGAGCGCAGAAACTGCACGCTTAGAACTTTCAAAGCAAACAGAGCAAGAGAGCGGGAGCGTAGATTAGTTAAAGTGCATGCACAAAAGAGAAACGGCGGGGATATAAGAAACGAAAACACAGATAAGAATTACGAAAACTAAAACAATTTATTAATATTATTACAAGTGCACTCGCGAAGTGAACGGAGTTTAAATGTAAAATTTAAATGTTAAATAAGCGGAGGAAAATGAAAATTATTTTGATAAAACCCACCGATGGGAATAAACGAAACAAAAGTACAAAATTCGAAGCGCAGAAAAAAAAACACAACCGTTCACTTTGAAAGTCAAAGACGATTAGAATGGACTTGCTGAACAGTTTTGGGCTTGGAGGCCTCTTCCGCTACCATATGTTGGTAACGCCTGTTCAAAGTCGTTTCACATTCGCTCCAAAGAGGAAGCGAAGTATAGTCTAATTGTTCTTCCCATTTTCTTTTAGTTCCTGCATCGACTTTGCTCATTACCAAATGTATTAAAATAGCATTAGTAATGCGTCTATCATCCCCAATAGACAGCAAGGAATCATAAAGGGCTGTGTCGATGAGGGTTCTCAAGGCTGTAGCTGACGGCTGGGTAATTTTTTGCAAATTAAAAAGGGTCGATATGTTCTCCAAAAAAAATAAGGCAATCATTATCGTACACCCGCTTCAGGCTAGCAAGGGCTTAGGGATAATTTTCCGCAGTGACTTGAAATGCCCTAACTGTTCCTAAAGCGTCTCCAGCTAAACACGAAATTAACTGATTAAATTTCTCAATATCGTGCAGCGTATCATCTTTGTGAACAAAAGTTTCAAAAGGCTTATAAAATTTTTAAATTCGGAGTGTTTTCAGCTAAATGTTGGAAGAGCGACGCTCGGCAAGCGGCTTTGAGGCGGGCGACTTGCTTGCGGAGCGGATTTTTCTACAGAATTTCGTTTAGCGTTTTTTAACATTGAAATCAGTAATGATTTTGGTCAAACTGCACACTATTACAACTCTTCGCAAAAGACATCTTTTGGATCTCTCACTTCTATTTGGTTTTGAAGAAGTGAAGCATTTTCAATGTGCGAATTTAGGATTTCTAATCGACACTCTAGCTCAACCGGACTAACAGAAATTTTACCGTCATTTAAGTTGCGATACGTTCGGTTTATACTTTTCATGCAAATATCTCGTTTGTGTTTAAGCTCTTCGATATCCATGGTTGGCATTCCCTTTATTTTTTATTTATTTATTTTTTGGAATCGAAGAGGTTTTTAATATAAATATATCTTATTTTTTATTTATACAGTGTATTTGTTTAATAATATAATGATATAATATAATATAATTTAAAACGACTAACGAGAATTATGCCGAACGCACGCAGTGTAGGGAAGCTAAGTGCCGAGAGAGGTTCAAAAAAATCTTAATATGAGTTTTTCGAAGTGTTTAAGAAAAACCTACGACAGTACTATGCCAATCGCACGCACTGTAGGGAAGAACACGCCAACGCTCAAGCGTACCCAAAACCAACGAACAAACGTTAAAGTTACCAGCAATTGCACTGCTGCCGAGATCGAGAACGAAAACGACAAAGATAACTCGAAATCGCGGCAGTGCACTATGGGGTTTTTGACCACTTTATGTGGCATTTAGGCATTATTAAAAAGTGCTCTAATTAAAAAAAAATACTGGAAATGTATTATCAGAACATCAAACTGTTATGCCTTATACTCAAAATGTTAATACTTAACAGCATATGTTAGCAGAACAGCTGTAAAGTCAGTTGTTGCATCCGAATGCACCTGCGCTAAGTTTGCAATTTTTTCGAAGCGTTCTGTGAAATTAACTTACTCGCGAAAACACCATTTAAAAAGAAAAAAACAAATGGAAACTGATCTCACAGGTTTGTACTATATGTTAATTGTATTAATTGTTTAAATTGTGCGTGTTTATACTAACATTTTGTCATTTTATAAATGCACCTTAAGCTGAATTTTGAGGAACAAATTTCAACTTTGGGAAGAGTTTTGATATAAGTCTGTATTAGTTTTCAGTGCGTCTAAGTGTATGTTGTAGCGTTGTCAATTCTGAGCAAAAAGCTGTTAATCTTATTGTGCATTTTTTCGCACTATTGGTGCAATTTAAATTATTTTCTGCGATAACTTCACTTTCTCCAACGCCGAATTGGTTGCTTTTTGGAATAGCTAGAAAAGCCGGCTTGAGCAAGAAAAGGCTATACAATGTTTGATGAACAAATTATTTATAATATGAGGAAAATTTTGATATGTTTGTCGTGTCAGTTGCCCGTAAATTTGGACAAATTCGAATCATTTTGCTTACAACCTGGCGAATTAATAGTCGTATGTATAAATGGCTGCCGATGAGTTTTGAGTTTTATGAATTTTTTTTCTTTTTGCTTTTGTTGCACTTATGATCATCCACTTTTATACGCATAGAGCAACAAATTTCAGATCCTTAAATTTCATTTAATTATTATACCCTTGCAGAGGGTATTATAATTTTGGTCAAAAGTGTGCAACGCAGTGAAGGAGGCATCTCCGACCCTATAAAGTATATATATTTTTTATCAGGATCCCCCCCTTAGTTTATAAAAGCATGTCCGTCTGTCCGTCTGTCTGTCCGTCTGTCCGTCTGTCCGTCTGTCTGTTTCTACGCAAACTAGTCTCTCAGTTTTAAAGCTATCGAATTGAAACTTTGCACACACCCTTCTTTCCTTTGCACGCAGTATATAAGTCGGAACGGCCGGGATCGGCCGACTATATCCTATAGCTGCCATATAACTGATTGATCGGAAATGCCATAACTTTGGTGTTTGTAAAGTTAGAAAGTTGCGATTTTCTATGGGTTTTATATTTGGCCAATCAATCCGACCTACCAAATTTCATAAGGATCGGCCGACTATATCCTATAGCTGCCATATAACTGAACGATTGGAAATGCCATAACTTTTGTGTTTGTAAAGTTAGAAAGTTAAGATTTTCTACAGGTTTTATATTTGGCCAATCAATCCGACCTACCAAATTTCATAAGGATCGGCCGACTATATCCTATAGCTGCCATATAACTGAACGATTCGAAATGCCATAACTTTGGTGTTTTTAAAGTTAGGAAGTTTGGATTTTTTATGAGTATTAAGAATGCATCATAGGAATAATTTTGGAGAATATTATTATAGAGAATTCTGCAAGGGTATATCAACTTCGGCTCCGCCCGAAGTTAGCTTTCCTTTCTTGTTTTTAGTTTAGTTTTAACCGATCGTTCCTATGGGAGCTATAGGATATTGTTTCCTTATCCGGACGATTTTCACACTATATGTGGCTAGGGACAAATAATGACGATTGGTAAAGTTTTATGTCGATATCTCCAAAACTGACCGAGTTATTAATTAATGCCACAAAAACAGGTCAAAAACCCCATAGTGCACTGGAAGTCGACCGAAATATACCCTTGCGGAGAATCGTGTCTGTCATTATCATTCTAAATATTTTTAGAGTAGTGTCGTCCACCAGTTGTATGCTGGTACATACATTTCTTAAATCTATCGATGCATCCAGTTCATGAAACTTTCGTGTTCAAACATTGCCGAGCTTTGCTAATGCTTAGATAGGTAACACTGGGAACTTAGATTGGACCAGAAGTTATACCAGCAAAAGTGGTCCCATTAATATGGCCGAGAGTCTCAAGCACACCCAGAAGCTCAAAAATTTGTAACAAAACTTGTACTTGCCTACGCTTAAATTGTGAATTAGAGCTAAAAGCTATTTATCTTGGGTTTTAATCTCCAGGAGTATACGCCAAAAGACGTCCATCAGATTAATTTCGTTTACTTGTTGGGTCCTAGTGCGTTTTTCCGTAAACCATCGGTCAACCTGGGTTCCCCTTAAAAAAAAGGTTCCCTACTAAGTCTTCATTCGGTATTTTCTGTTTCTATTTGAAGTGCAAGTTCTGCATTCCGGCCATACAAACGTCGAAAAGCTAATTGAATCCTTGGCGCCACTCCATTATCTCCTTGACAGTGACTGAATCATTACCAGACGTGTAATTTGCCCGGGCTCAGCTCCCAGATCAGAGCGTAATAGTCAAACTCGTAATCGTGAGCTTTGTCTTCCATAAGCTGCCAGAACCATATTGCTCCTATTAGAAGAAAGTGGAAATTCTATACAAGTCGTGTAAAGCTTGAGCTTTGTTTTCCATTCCTCGAGTTCTCCCAACAAACTTGATATATTACATTGTCCAGTCTCTCGCCTTTAGGGGCTGGTTCTTGAAGAAGCCCGGAGCTGTCTATGTCTGGGCGTTTTTTTGCCGTCGGGTATTTGGAAGCTTGTGCATCTGGCCCGGGATCGCATCCGTTGCGCGTGACCTGGGCGAGGGGGAGTTTTTCTTCAGCCTGAAGCTGCTATTGAGAACAATACGTTCTGAAATTTATCTTAGCCTCGAACTCTTTTACAACCATATTATCCAGCCAAAAGTCGCCCGAGCATATGGCTTTAAAAAGCTCGTTAGGGACAGTTATCTTGAAAGATGAAATGTCTCTAGCATAAGAAAACTTAAACTTTTCCACCTTTACACTATTACAATCGGCTTTAGTTTTGTCTTGTATATAGGACAATACATCAGAAGATGTTTGATCAGGGGAAAGCCGAGAAACGAAAATTTGTTTCTTTAGTGGAACCACTGAAAGGGATTTTGGTGGAGCAGACATTGTTTCTGCAAAACCAACTTGAGCCGGTTGTCCGGACTCAGTAGTCCCTTGTGGTGGTGATGCTACATTCTGAGAGATAGGTGGATCCACTAATTGTGAAACCACTACGGACAAATCGGAATTCTTAGAAGTCCCATGCATTCTGTTACGGATTTTTCGGATACCGAATCTTTTTTAGCTGTAATCAGTAATGATTTTGTTAAAACTGCACACTATTACAACTCTTCGTTTTGAAGAAGTGAAGCATTTTCAATGTTCGAATTTAGGATTTCTAATCGACACTCTAGCTCAACCGGACTAACAGAAATTTTACCGTCATTTAAGTTGCGATACGTTCGGTTTATACTTTTCATGCAAATATCTCGTTAGTGTTTAAGCTCTTCGAAATCCTTGGTTGGCATTCCCTTTATTTTTTATTTATTTATTTTTTGGAATCGAAGAGGTTTTTAATATAAATATATCTTATTTTTTATTTATACTGTGTATTTGTTTAATAATATAATGATATAATATAATATAATTTAAAACGACTAACGAGAATTATGCCGAACGCACGCAGTGTAGGGAAGCTAAGTGCCGAGAGAGGTTCAAAAAAATCTTAATATGAGTTTTTCGAAGTGTTTATGAAAAACCTACGACAGTACTATGCCAATCGCACGCACTGTAAAGAAGAACACGCCAACGCTCAAGCGTACCCAAAACCAACGAACAAACGTTAAAGTTACCAGCAATTGCACTGCTGCCGAGATCGAGAACGAAAACGACAAAGATAACTCGAAATCGCGGCAGTGCACTATGGGGTTTTTGACCACTTTATGTGGCATTTAGGCATTATTAAAAAGTGCTCTAATTAAAAAAAATACTGGAAATGTATTATCAGAACATCAAACTGTTATGCCTTATACTCAAAATGTTAATACTTAACAGCATATGTTAGCAGAACAGCTGTAAAGTCAGTTGTTGCATCCGAATGCACCTGCGCTAAGTTTGCAATTTTTTCGAAGCGTTCTGTGAAATTAACTTACTCGCGAAAACACCATTTAAAAAGAAAAAAACAAATGGAAACTGATCTCACAGGTTTGTACTATATGTTAATTGTATTAATTTTTAAATTGTGCGTGTTTATACTAACATTTTGTCATTTTATAAATGCACCTTAAGCTGAATTTTGAGGAACAAATTTCAACTTTGGGAAGAGTTTTGATATAAGTCTGTATTAGTTTTCAGTGTCCTCTCTCGGCACTTAGCTTCCCTACACTGCGTGCGTTCGGCATAATTCTCGTTAGTCGTTTTAAATTATATTATATTATATCATTATATTATTAAACAAATACACAGTATAAATAAAAAATAAGATATATTTATATTAAAAACCTCTTCGATTCCAAAAAATAAATAAATAAAAAATAAAGGGAATGCCAACCAAGGATATCGAAGAGCTTAAACACAAACGAGATATTTGCATGAAAAGTATAAACCGAACGTATCGCAACTTAAATGACGGTAAAATTTCTGTTAGTCCGGTTGAGCTAGAGTGTCGATTAGAAATCCTAAATTCGCACATTGAAAATGCTTCACTTCTTCAAAACCAAATAGAAGAAAGATGTCTTTTGCGAAGAGTTGTAATAGTGTGCAGTTTATCAAAATCATTACTGATTACAGCTTAAAAAGATTCGGTATCCGAAAAATCCGTAACAGAATGCATGGGACTTCTAAGAATTCACAATTAACGGATCCACCTATCTCTCAGAATGTAGCATCACCACCACAAGGGACTACTGAGTGGTTTTGCAGAAACAATGTCTGCTCCACCAAAATCCCTTTCAGTGGTTCCACTAAAGAAACAAATTTTCGTTTCTCGGCTTTCCCCTGATCAAACATCTTCTGATGTATTGTCCTATATACAAGACAAAACTAAAGCCGATTGTAATAGTGTAAAGGTGGAAAAGTTTAAGTTTTCTTATGCTAGAGACATTTCATCTTTCAAGATAACTGTCCCTAACGAGCTTTTTAAAGCCATATGCTCGGGCGACTTTTGGCTGGATAATATGGTTGTAAAAGAGTTCGAGGCTAAGATAAATTTCAGAACGTATTGTTCTCAATAGCAGCTTCAGGCTGAAGAAAAACTCTTCCTCGCCCAGGTCACGCGCAACGGATGCGATCCCGGGCCAGATGCACAAGCTTCCAAATACCCGACGGCAAAAAAACGCCCAGACATAGACAGCTCCGGGCTTTTTCAAGAACCAGCCCCTAAAGGCGAGAGACTGGACAATGTAATATATCAAGTTTGTTGGGAGAACTCGAGGAATGGAAAACAAAGCTCAAGCTTTACACGACTTGTATAGAATTTCCACTTTCTTCTAATAGGAGCAATATGGTTCTGGCAGCTTATGGAAGACAAAGCTCACGATTACGAGTTTGACTATTACGCTCTGATCTGGGAGCTGAGCACGGGCAAATTACACGTCTGGTAATGATTCAGTCACTGTCAAGGAGATAATGGAGTGGCGCCAAGGATTCAATTAGCTTTTCGACGTTTGTATGGCCGGAATGCAGAACTTGCACTTCAAATAGAAACAGAAAATACCGAATGAAGACTTAGTAGGGAACCTTTTTTTTAAGGGGAACCCAGGTTGACCGATGGTTTACGGAAAAACGCACTAGGACCCAACAAGTAAACGAAATTAATCTGATGGACGTCTTTTGGCGTATACTCCTGGAGATTAAAACCCAAGATAAATAGCTTTTAGCTCTAATTCACAATTTAAGCGTAGGCAAGTACAAGTTTTGTTACAAATTTTTGAGCTTCTGGGTGTGCTTAAAACTCTCGGCCATATTAATGGGATAACTTCTGGTCCAATCTAAGTTCCCAGTGTTACCTATCTAAGCATTAGCAAAGCTCGGCAATGTTTGAACACGAAAGTTTCATGAACTGGATGCATCGATAGATTTAAGAAATGTATGTACCAGCATACAACTGGTGGACGACACTACTCTAAAAATATTTAGGATAATAATGACAGACACGATTCTCCGCAAGGGTATATTTCGGTCGACTTCCAGTGCACTATGGGGTTTTTGACCCGTTTTTGTGGCATTAATTAATAACTCGGTCAGTTTTGGAGATATCGACATAAAACTTTACCAATCGTCATTATTTGTCCCTAGCCACATACGAGGTGTGTTCAAAAAGTAAGGTGACTTTTCAAATTTCGCGGGCAACATATTTTCGATTATCGATTTTTTTGTTTTGTTATATTGGTACACTCTTCCCTAACATCTGTACCAAGTTTCAATGGAACATCCTCTTTTGTTTGGTTGTGAGAGGCGTAAAGTTACAAGTTCTTTTGCGAGCTCGGCGATTTTTTGCTATCGAAAAATATGGATCAAAGGATTTGCATCAAATTTTGTGTAAAAAATAAAATTAAGTGCTCTGAAACACTTGAAATGTTGACAGTGGCATACGGTGAAACTGTTCTGAGTAAAAAAATGTGTACAAGTGGTACAAACTCTTCCAAGATGGCCGGGAAGATGCCAATGACCAGCCTCGCTCTGGACGCCCAAGCACGTCAACAACTGATGAAAACGTTCAAGCAGTGACGAAAATTGTTTTGGAAAATCGTCGAATCACTATCAGTTCACTTGGCTCGTGCCATGAAATTTTTTCAAACGTTTTGGGTATGAGTCGTGTGTCAGCGAAGTTTGTTCCGAAATTGCTGAATTTTGACCAAAAGAACCGTCGCATGAGCATCGCTCAAGAGCTGTTGAATGACGTCAACGACGACCCAGATTTACTCAAAAGGGTCATAACTGGTGACGAATCATGGGTATATGGTTATGATATCGAAACCAAAGCCCAATCGTCCCAATGGAAGAGCCCAGGCGAGCCAAGACCGAAAAAAAGCAAAAAATCGCCGAGCTCGCAAAAGAACTTGTAACTTTACGCCTCTCACAACCAAACAAAAGAGGATGTTCCATTGAAACTTGGTACAGATGTTAGGGAAGAGTGTACCAATATAACAAAACAAAAAAATCGATAATCGAAAATATGTTGCCCGCGAAATTTGAAAAGTCACCTTACTTTTTGAACACACCTCGTATAGTGTGAAAAGCGTCCGGATAAGGAAACAATATCCTATAGCTCCCATAGGAACGATCGGTTAAAACTAAAAACAATTTAATGAAATTTAAGGATCTAAAATTTGTTGCTCTATGCGTATAAAAGTGGATGATCATAAGTGCAACAAAAGCAAAAAGAAAAAAATCCATAACACTCAAAATTCATCGGCAGACATTTATACATACGACTATTAATTCGCCAGGTTGTAAGCAAAATGATTCGAATTTGTCCAAATTTACGGGCAACTGACACGACAAACATATCAAAATTTTCCTCATATTATAAATAATTTGTTCATCAAACATTGTATAGCCTTTTCTTGCTCAAGCCGGCTTTTCTAGCTATTCCAAAAAGCAACCAATTCGGCGTTGGAGAAAGTGAAGTTATCGCAGAAAATAATTTAAATTGCACCAATAGTGCGAAAAAATGCACAATAAGATTAACAGCTTTTTGCTCAGAATTGACAACGCTACAACATACACTTAGACGCACTGAAAACTAATACTGACTTATATCAAAACTCTTCCCAAAGTTGAAATTTGTTCCTCAAAATTCAGCTTAAGGTGCATTTATAAAATGACAAAATGTTAGTATAAACACGCACAATTTAAACAATTAATACAATTAACATATAGTACAAACCTGTGAGATCAGTTTCCATTTGTTTTTTTCTTTTTAAATGGTGTTTTCGCGAGTAAGTTAATTTCACAGAACGCTTCGAAAAAATTGCAAACTTAGCGCAGGTGCATTCGGATGCAACAACTGACTTTACAGCTGTTCTGCTAGCATATGCTGTTAAATATTAACATTTTGAGTATAAGGCATAACAGTTTGATGTTCTGATAATACATTTCCACTATTTTTTTTTAATTAGAGCACTTTTTAAAAATGCCTAAATGCCACATAAAGTGGTCAAAAACCCCATAGTGCACTGCCGCGATTTCGAGTTATCTTTGTCGTTTTCGTTCTCGATCTCGGCAGCAGTGCAATTGCTGGTAACTTTAACGTTTGTTCGTTGGTTTTGGGTACGCTTGAGCGTTGGCGTGTTCTTCCCTACAGTGCGTGCGATTGGCATAGTACTGTCGTAGGTTTTTCATAAACACTTCGAAAAACTCATATTAAGATTTTTTTGAACCTCTCTCGGCACTTAGCTTCCCTACACTGCGTGCGTTCGGCATAATTCTCGTTAGTCGTTTTAAATTATATTATATTATATCATTATATTATTAAACAAATACACAGTATAAATAAAAAATAAGATATATTTATATTAAAAACCTCTTCGATTCCAAAAAATAAATAAATAAAAAATAAAGGGAATGCCAACCATGGATATCGAAGAGCTTAAACACAAACGAGATATTTGCATGAAAAGTATAAACCGAACGTATCGCAACTTAAATGACGGTAAAATTTCTGTTAGTCCGGTTGAGCTAGAGTGTCGATTAGAAATACTAAATTCGCACATTGAAAATGCTTCACTTCTTCAAAACCAAATAGAAGTGAGAGATCCAAAAGATGTCTTTTGCGAAGAGTTGTAATAGTGTGCAGTTTTAACAAAATCATTACTGATTACAGCTAAAAAAGATTCGGTATCCGAAAAATCCGTAACAGAATGCATGCAACCAGGGACTTCTAAGAATTCCGATTTGTCCGTAGTGGTTTCACAATTAGTGGATCCACCTATCTCTCAGAATGTATCATCACCACCACAAGGGACTACTGAGTCCGGACAACCGGCTCAAGTTGGTTTTGCAGAAACAATGTCTGCTCCACCAAAATCCCTTTCAGTGGTTCCACTAAAGAACCAAATTTTCGTTTCTCGGCTTTCCCCTGATCAAACATCTTCTGATGTATTGTCCTATATACAAGACAAAACTAAAGCCGATTGTAATAGTGTAAAGGTGGAAAAGTTTAAGTTTTCTTATGCTAGAGACATTTCATTTTTCAAGATAACTGTCCCTAACGAGCTTTTTAAAGCCATATGCTCGGGCGACTTTTGGCCGGATAATATGGTTGTAAAAGAGTTCGAGGCTAAGATAAATTTCAGAACGTCGGGTATTTGGAAGCTTGTGCATCTGGCCCGGGATCGCATCCGTTGCGCGTGACCTGGGCGAGGGGGAGTTTTTCTTCAGCCTGAAGCTGCTATTGAGAACTGCTTCAAGCTGGTCGCGTTTAAATACGTTCTGAAATTTATCTTAGCCTCGAACTCTTTTACAACCATATTATCCGGCCAAAAGTCGCCCGAGCATATGGCTTTAAAAAGCTCGTTAGGGACAGTTATCTTGAAAATGAAATGTCTCTAGCATAAGAAAACTTAAACTTTTCCACCTTTACACTATTACAATCGGCTTTAGTTTTGTCTTGTATATAGGACAATACATCAGAAGATGTTTGATCAGGGGAAAGCCGAGAAACGAAAATTTGGTTCTTTAGTGGAACCACTGAAAGGGATTTTGGTGGAGCAGACATTGTTTCTGCAAAACCAACTTGAGCCGGTTGTCCGGACTCAGTAGTCCCTTGTGGTGGTGATGATACATTCTGAGAGATAGGTGGATCCACTAATTGTGAAACCACTACGGACAAATCGGAATTCTTAGAAGTCCCTGGTTGCATGCATTCTGTTACGGATTTTTCGGATACCGAATCTTTTTTAGCTGTAATCAGTAATGATTTTGTTAAAACTGCACACTATTACAACTCTTCGCAAAAGACATCTTTTGGATCTCTCACTTCTATTTGGTTTTGAAGAAGTGAAGCATTTTCAATGTGCGAATTTAGGATTTCTAATCGACACTCTAGCTCAACCGGACTAACAGAAATTTTACCGTCATTTAAGTTGCGATACGTTCGGTTTATACTTTTCATGCAAATATCTCGTTAGTGTTTAAGCTCTTCGATATCCTTGGTTGGCATTCCATTTATTTTTTATTTATTTATTTTTTGGAATCGAAGAGGTTTTTAATATAAATATATCTTATTTTTTATTTATACTGTGTATTTGTTTAATAATATAATGATATAATATAATATAATTTAAAACGACTAACGAGAATTATGACGAACGCACGCAGTGTAGGGAAGCTAAGTGCCGAGAGAGGTTCAAAAAATCTTAATATGAGTTTTTCGAAGTGTTTATGAAAAACCTACGACAGTACTATGCCAATCGCACGCACTGTAAAGAAGAACACGCCAACGCTCAAGCGTACCCAAAACCAACGAACAAACGTTAAAGTTACCAGCAATTGCACTGCTGCCGAGATCGAGAACGAAAACGACAAAGATAACTCGAAATCGCGGCAGTGCACTATGGGGTTTTTGACCACTTTATGTGGCATTTAGGCATTTTTAAAAAGTGCTCTAATTAAAAAAAATAGTGGAAATGTATTATCAGAACATCAAACTGTTATGCCTTATACTCAAAATGTTAATACTTCACAGCATATATTAGCAGAACAGCTGTAAAGTCAGCTGTTGCATCCGAAAGCACCTGCGCTAAGTTTGCAATTTTTTCGAAGCGTTCTGTGAAATTAACTTACTCGCGAAAACACCATTTAAAAAGAAAAAAACAAATGGAAACTGATCTCACAGGTTTGTACTATATGTTAATTGTATTAATTGTTTAAATTGTGCGTGTTTATACTAACATTTTGTCATTTTATAAAGCAACCTTAAGCTGAATTTTGAGGAACAAATTTCAACTTTGGGAAGAGTTTTGATATAAGTCTGTATTAGTTTTCAGTGCGTCTAAGTGTATGTTGTAGCGTTGTCAATTCTGAGCAAAAAGCTGTTAATCTTATTGTGCATTTTTTTGCACTATTGGTGCAATTTAAATTTTTCTGCGATAACTTCACTTTCTCCAACGCCGAATTGGTTGCTGTTTGGAATAGCTAGAAAAGCCGGCTTGAGTATTTGGAAGCTTGTGCATCTGGCCCGGGATCGCATCCGTTGCGCGTGACCTGGGCGAGGGGGAGTTTTTCTTCAGCCTGAAGCTGCTATTGAGAACTGCTTCAAGCTGGTCGCGTTTAAATACGTTCTGAAATTTATCTTAGCCTCGAACTCTTTTACAACCATATTATCCGGCCAAAAGTCGCCCGAGCATATGGCTTTAAAAAGCTCGTTAGGGACAGTTATCTTGAAAAATAAAATGTCTCTAGCATAAGAAAACTTAAACTTTTCCACCTTTACACTATTACAATCGGCTTTAGTTTTGTCTTGTATATAGGACAATACATCAGAAGATGTTTGATCAGGGGAAAGCCGAGAAACGAAAATTTGGTTCTTTAGTGGAACCACTGAAAGGGATTTTGGTGGAGCAGACATTGTTTCTGCAAAACCAACTTGAGCCGGTTGTCCGGACTCAGTAGTCCCTTGTGGTGGTGATGATACATTCTGAGAGATAGGTGGATCCACTAATTGTGAAACCACTACGGACAAATCGGAATTCTTAGAAGTCCCTGGTTGCATGCATTCTGTTACGGATTTTTCGGATACCGAATCTTTTTTAGCTGTAATCAGTAATGATTTTGTTAAAACTGCACACTATTACAACTCTTCGCAAAAGACATCTTTTGGATCTCTCACTTCTATTTGGTTTTGAAGAAGTGAAGCATTTTCAATGTGCGAATTTAGGATTTCTAATCGACACTCTAGCTCAACCGGACTAACAGAAATTTTACCGTCATTTAAGTTCGGTTTATACTTTTCATGCAAATATCTCGTTAGTGTTTAAGCTCTTCGATATCCTTGGTTGGCATTCCATTTATTTTTTATTTATTTATTTTTTGGAATCGAAGAGGTTTTTAATATAAATATATCTTATTTTTTATTTATACTGTGTATTTGTTTAATAATATAATGATATAATATAATATAATTTAAAACGACTAACGAGAATTATGACGAACGCACGCAGTGTAGGGAAGCTAAGTGCCGAGAGAGGTTCAAAAAAATCTTAATATGAGTTTTTCGAAGTCTTTATGAAAAACCTACGACAGTACTATGCCAATCGCACGCACTGTAAAGAAGAACACGCCAACGCTCAAGCGTACCCAAAACCAACGAACAAACGTTAAAGTTACCAGCAATTGCACTGCTGCCGAGATCGAGAACGAAAACGACAAAGATAACTCGAAATCGCGGCAGTGCACTATGGGGTTTTTGACCACTTTATGTGGCATTTAGGCATTTTTAAAAAGTGCTCTAATTAAAAAAAAATAGTGGAAATGTATTATCAGAACATCAAACTGTTATGCCTTATACTCAAAATGTTAATACTTCACAGCATATGTTAGCAGAACAGCTGTAAAGTCAGCTGTTGCATCCGAAAGCACCTGCGCTAAGTTTGCAATTTTTTCGAAGCGTTCTGTGAAATTAACTTACTCGCGAAAACACCATTTAAAAAGAAAAAAACAAATGGAAACTGATCTCACAGGTTTGTACTATATGTTAATTGTATTAATTGTTTAAATTGTGCGTGTTTATACTAACATTTTGTCATTTTATAAATGCACCTTAAGCTGAATTTTGAGGAACAAATTTTTTCTTTTTGCTTTTGTTGCACTTATGATCATCCACTTTTATACGCATAGAGCAACAAATTTCAGATCCTTAAATTTCATTTAATTATTTTTAGTTTAGTTTTAACCGATCGTTCCTATGGGAGCTATAGGATATTGTTTCCTTATCCGGACGATTTTCACACTATATGTGGCTAGGGACAAATAATGACGATTGGTAAAGTTTTATGTCGATATCTCCAAAACTGACCGAGTTATTAATTAATGCCACAAAAACAGGTCAAAAACCCCATAGTGCACTGGAAGTCGACCGAAATATACCCTTGCGGAGAATCGTGTCTGTCATTATCATCCTAAATATTTTTAGAGTAGTGTCGTCCACCAGTTGTATGCTGGTACATACATTTCTTAAATCTATCGATGCATCCAGTTCATGAAACTTTCGTGTTCAAACATTGCCGAGCTTTGCTAAAGCTTAGATAGGTAACACTGGGAACTTAGATTGGACCAGAAGTTATACCAGCAAAAGTGGTCCCATTAATATGGCCGAGAGTCTCAAGCACACCCAGAAGCTCAAAAATTTGTAACAAAACTTGTACTTGCCTACGCTTAAATTGTGAATTAGAGCTAAAAGCTATTTATCTTGGGTTTTAATCTCCAGGAGTATACGCCAAAAGACGTCCATCAGATTAATTTCGTTTACTTGTTGGGTCCTAGTGCGTTTTTCCGTAAACCATCGGTCAACCTGGGTTCCCCTTAAAAAAAAGGTTCCCTACTAAGTCTTCATTCGGAATTTTCTGTTTCTATTTGAAGTGCAAGTTCTGCATTCCGGCCATACAAACGTCGAAAAGCTAATTGAATCCTTGGCGCCACTCCATTATCTCCTTGACAGTGACTGAATCATTACCAGACGTGTAATTTGCCGGGCTCAGCTCCCAGATCAGAGCGTAATAGTCAAACTCGTAATCGTGAGCTTTGTCTTCCATAAGCTGCCAGAACCATATTGCTCCTATTAGAAGAAAGTGGAAATTCTATACAAGTCGTGTAAAGCTTGAGATTTGTTTTCCATGAACGGAACAGAAAACTCCTTACTATCATTCCTCGAGTTGTCCCAACAAACTTGATATATTACATTGTCCAGTCTCTCGCCTTTAGGGGCTGGTTCTTGAAGAAGCCCGGAGCTGTCTATGTCTGGGCGTTTTTTTGCCGTCGGGTATTTGGAAGCTTGTGCATCTGGCCCGGGATCGCATCCGTTGCGCGTGACCTGGGCGAGGGGGAGTTTTTCTTCAGCCTGAAGCTGCTATTGAGAACTGCTTCAAGCTGGTCGCGCTTAAATACGTTCTGAAATTTAACCTTTGTAAAAACCGAAGTAACCTCAACATTAAAGCTAATCAATTCTATCGTGTGAAATTCGAAATTATGAAAGGACTATGGAATTCTCCATAAAGGCATATTAATTTTTAATTAACTTACAAGATATTTAAACAAGTAAGAAAGTATCGAGTCTATTCTGGACAAAGTCCTGATTGAGGAGCCTTCTCACTTATGACTCCCGCAGAAATTAAGGACTTTAATCTTAAAAAAATTAGAAACAATAAATAAATTTAAAACAACATACAAAAACCGCACTGTTCCACAATCTTAGCTTTTGCTTATTGGTGTTTCGGCCACGACCCTCCATTTTCACTTTTCCTGGTGCCAAATGTCAAGGTTGTCCATCAAAAGTAATGTTTTCTTGACCTTCTCAACTTTTGATTTCTACCAATATATATTTAAAATTTACTTAAGCCTTATAGTATTATTAAAAATAATATTTATATAAATATTTGTCCAACAGTGATATTTAAAGTTAAAAAAATTAAAGTAACTAAAAAAGGGTGAATAAAATATATTAAATAAGTGTAAGTGAGTCCAAGTGTGATGAAATTTAAGTGGACAAAACGTTGTTTTATAGAAGAAATTAAAATATAACCAACGTGTGACCCCGAATAATCCAATAGCTTCAATTATTATAAAAGGTCAACACAAACCAACACAAAAGCTAAATATCACATAATTGTGTATCTCTGGTTCTTAATCAAAGCTTAATGGAATATTTAATTAGGGACAATGTCTAGAGGTTTTAATAAGCTTTATGTGATCGCGAACTTCGTTGCTCTCGTCTTGATGCGTCGACTTCGGCTTCCTTCATAAAACTCTCCGCTCGTCTTTTAGTTGCTTCATCTCGTCGCCTCGTCTTTTCGGCGACTTCTTTATAATTTCAGTCACAAGTTTACAAAGCAGTGAAGGAGATTATAGCATACCCCATAAAGTAATTATATTCTTGATCAGCATCACCAGGAGAGTCGATCTAGCCATGTCCGTCTGTCCGTCCGTCCGTTCGTCTGTCCGTCCGTCCGTCCGTCTGTCCGTTTCTACGCAAACTAGTACATCAGTTTTAAAGATATCTGCTTGAAACTTTCACAAAAGTTGTCTTTCTATTGCAGGTCGTATATAAGTGGGAACGAACCGGATCGGCCGACTATATCATATAGCTGCCATATAACTGATTGATCGGAAATGCCCTAACTTTGTTGTTTGTAAAGTTAGGAAGTTGGGATTTTCTATGGGTTTATTTTTGGCCAATTAATCCGACCTAAATTTCATAGGGATCTGCCGACTATATCCTACAGCTGCCATATAACTGAACGATCGGAAATGCCATAACTTTGTTATTTTTTAAATTAGGAAGTTGGGAAATCAATCCGACCTACCAATTTTAATAAGGATCGGCCGACTATATCCTATATAATTAATTCAATGACCGTTACTGCCCGTTACTGTCACTCCTTTGCATTATAAAAGAGGCTAAAAAGTTTAGATATGTTAAGAAGAATGCATCATATGAATAATTTTGGAGAATATAATTTATATAGAATATTATGCAAGTGTATATCAATTTCGGTTTCGCCCGCAGTTAGCTTTCCTTTCTTGTTTTATGAGTTTTAGGTTAATGTCGTTAAGTCCATTGGCGTCACTCCTAATTCTATGTATACTCTGAAGTACATCACACTGTCTTACCCACATAAACCTAAACGTATTGTCACAGACGATTTTCAGTGACTTTAGGTACTGGACAATTTATAAATTTCTGGTTTAATTTAATGTCCTGCTTAAATCTTGCTTTGGTTTAAACTATTTACAAACTTTTAAGAACTTCCCGGTTTTGACCAATGGAAACGTTATACAGTTTATAAGAATAAACATATATTAAAGCGGTGTTTCAGCCAAGATACCAATAATATTATCATAATGGATGGGGCAATTAGGATAATACATGAACACATTTGCATTGATTTCAGATCTTAATCTATTGCACTATCGATTGAATGAGCTGTTCTCTCGCTCATTTGCACTCGAAGGACAGCGAGAGCACGAGAACGGACGAGAAAAGAAAAAGAAGCAGTCTGCACGGTCGAATCACGCTAAACGCACGTCGCAGGTATAACGAATCTATACACTATTTCATATACCTGTACCTATAGAAAATTAGAATAATTATAGCGTTTTGAACTTATTTTAATTTTTTTTTTTTTGACCAGAAATCTGCCTTGTAATATAGCAGGACTATTTGACCGATTTAAATCTATAGAATCTCCAATATTAAATAAATATTATTTAAAATCAGCTGCGAACGTAGCTCGATTCTCAATAAAATTCTAACACAAACATGTTCTAACATGACATGTATTATCGCTATGGCCACCAAAGCTTGAAGCTTCCACACTCGTTCTCGGCCACCTCGGTTCACAGCTGCTCCTGAAGCGGAGACTGCGGCTGTTGCTGGGGCGGTGTTTGCGGCCACAGGTTGTCCACCTCTGCCGTTTCTAGGTCTATAAGCACCACTCACTATTGCATATGACCCCTGACTCATCCGCACCACCTCCATCATCAGACCCACTCTCGAGCTCTCAGCCATCACCATCTAGTTCATCAGCACTGGTGTCATGCTCACAACTTGATCGTCAGGTATCGCACTCTCCACCAAATGCTTCAAATACTGTGCAAATAAATTACGTGTTGCTGCCTACTGCTATTGTTTATGTAAAAAATAGGGTTGGTTCATTTATGCCCTGTCGAGCAATCTTAGATTCCGCTTCTCAATTAATCTTCATAACTACGCGCCTAGCTAGCCATATAAATTTGAAATATAGGCATTCGCATACACTCATTTCTGGGATTGGTGAGTCCTCTATGAACACTGATAAATCAGTGGATATTTTTGCGCAATCACGGGATGCAGGCTATCGTGCGTCATTCAGAGCTGTTGTGACTCACAGTATCACTGATTATCAGCCGAATTTTAACATAAATACATCAGGATGGAGGATTCCACAAAACATTTCGCTCGCTGACCCTTATTTCAACCAATCACAACGAATCGACTTGTTAATTGGCGCTGGTCTGTTTTTCAAAAGAATTGCTATGGGGCAAATACATTTGGATAGCTTGTTGCCAACACTCCAATACACCAAACTTGGTTGGATCGTTTCTGGTGGGATGTCGACTACTCCAAATCATAAGTCTGTCTTAGCCGCCATTGTCAAGGATACTACTGATCATTCTGAGGATGACGCACTTGCTGCCATAGTAAAGCGATTTTGGGAAATTGAGGATTGTAATCCATCAAAGCCAGCACTGTTGCCTGAGGATTTGCAATGCGAACAACTGTTCAAGGAAAACTGCACTAGACTTGGGAATGGTCAATACTCTGTTCGTCTCTTATCCACTTCGGGATTCGAAAGTTTAGGTGATTCCTATTACCTAGCTCGTCGTCGTTTTAGGAGTTTGGAAGCTAAGCTAGATAGAAACCCTGTTCTCAAAGCTCAGTATTCAGCTTTTCTTCAGGAGTACATCAACTTAGGCCACATGTCTCTCGCACCAAAGGATCCAACAGTACAACAATTCTTCTTGCCACAAAGCTTCGAGTCGTGTTTGACGGGTCTGCTAGAACTACTTCTGGCAGCTCTCTGAACGACTTGCTTCTTGCAGGGCCAACAATTCAGCAAAAAATCTTTAACATTCTACTTCGCTTCCGATTTTTTAAAGTTGCCCTCTGTGGAGACATCTGCAAGATGTACCGCTGCGTGCGTGTGTCGCACCCGCATGACTTTTTGCAGTGTATTGTTTGGCGAGAGAAGTCCACGGATGAGTTGAGTGTTTACAAACTGAACACGGTGACTTATGGTACCAAGCCAGCTGCCTTTTTGGCTATAAGAGCCATGCATCAGCTCTCTTATGATGAGGAGGATTCGTTTCCAATTGGAGCAAAAATTTTTCGTAGGGACTTCTACGTGGATGATTTAATCTCTGGTGGCAAGTCAATTGAAGAGGTTAGGGAAATTCGTCGTCAGGTCAAGGATCTATTGTCGCGAGGCCATTTTCCAATCCGCAAATGGTGTTCTAATGATGGACGCGCCCTCGAAGGAGAGTCTGACTGGGATAAGGAGAAGCTAATTCAATTTCACGACGGATCAGCTGTTACCAAGGCGCTGGGATTAGCCTGGGATCCTTCTTCTGACCAACTTTTGTTCAACTTTTCTCAATTATCTGCAAATCATCGAGTCACCAACCGTATTGCACTTTCAACAATAGTCAAATTCTATGACCCGCTCGGTTTAATAACACCGAATGTCACAAAGGCCAAGATCTTCTTCTTATCAATCGTCCAAAACTTGAAATTTTCACGATTCGTAATGCAACCTCAGGCTTTCATCCAGTTGCATGGATTCTGCGATGCTAGCATAGCGGCCAATGGAGCGTGTTTATACTTGCGGTCGGAGGCCAATGGAGAAGCAAAGGTCCATTTGCTCTGCGCCAAGTCGAGAGTGGCCCCTTTAAAGGCTTTGACAATTCCAAGATTGGAGTTGTCGGCAGCGCTTTTATTTCATTGCTGGTCAGACTCGTCTATCGTACTGGCGTGGATTCGGCAGCCTCCGAGGGATTTCAACGTATTTGTATCCAACAGAATCGTGAAAATCAGGAGATGACAAAAGGCATGACTTGGCACCATTTTCCAACAAGCTTAAATCCGGCGGATGTCGTATCGCGAGGCTGTACCCCGAGAGAATTGCTGGAGCACTTGTAACAGCGCCTGAAGCGTTTGTACGACCACGTATATATATAGTGATCCTGAAAGTAGGCTCTACAAATACATAGGTACATATGCACTTAGCTTTTGCGTTGCCAAAATTGGTGGACCTTAGCTGCAGCTGCATTAGATCAGCTGGCATAAGTCAGCTGCAACAAAATCGCAATATAAAGCTCGGCTTCCGCACCGCAGCCAACTTTACAGACCCACATCCGAATTCCGGACACGTTCTTTTCTTTTAAAGTTTTCAAAGCGATCACACGCGTTTATTTCGAGTGCGGCAGGCTAAGTCCAAAAAGTTACACAAGTTTTGAAAATCGAGTGCAGCACGCTAAGTCCCCAAAAAGGTATGCAAACAAATTTTGTAAGTCAAGTGGGATATTTGTTTATATTGTCGGCAATCCATCCAGGCATTTTCTTGAACCCTATTGGATCAGCGAGCCGCATTGGCCATCGAGGGACGCGCCCAACAAACACCGGAAGATCGACGGATAGCCACAGTGTCTACGGGAGCACCCCTTTTCTGCCGTACTTGCAGTCACGCGGTCGGACAGAAAAGCCGCTCTTTTTGTATCCGCGTCAGCCGGCAGCAGCAGCAATTAATTAGGCAACAAACAAGAGCAGCAGCATCTGGGTATTTCGTGCAGAGTGAACGTGTAGTCCCCCAGGAGTCCGGAATAGTCGGCCCAAGTTTAACTTGGCCAAAACGCGAGTGTTAAGGCTCGATCACTTGCAATGGAAAATTACCCAGCGAGGTTAGGGAGAGCTAGAAAGTGAATCCGCAGCTGAGGTTTGCCCATCGCCGCAAATAGTGAACAGCCGTGCTACTACAAATAACTCATGGATTCGCAGCTTCCTAATTATTTTAAAGGAATATAAATTTGCACAGTGTTAGCATCTCTTTAAAATTTAACCCACTCCGGATGAGTGCTAGATCGGCCAGAGTCACAAAATATGCGCAGAATGACGCACTAAGAAAATTTTAAAATAATAATATATTAATTTAAATATTAAATAAAAAAAAAATAAAAAATTATTTTTAGGAACAGAAAATATAGGCGTAGGTAGAACCGAATAAAAGAATAAAATTATAATCATGTAACGATTCGGATTTAGCAAATTGTTAATTAAGAAAATAATTGGTTGGCTAAAACATGTGAATGCTCTGTATTTATTTAACCCATTGCGATCCAGAGTCGCTATTCTTTTACAGACACCGCTCGGGAGATCGATCTTTCGTCGTGGGGAATACACAAAGTGAGTTACTACAAAACAATTTTTATTCCTTGGTTAATTTATACACGGCATTCGAATTTATTGATTAATAAAATAGTCAAACAAAAGTTAAAGAGAACATGTTAAAAGCGAATTAAATTGGAGATTTTTTATGAACATTATTAAAACATTTGTTGTCCTAAAGCCGAACGCGATTCATTATTAGAAGAACAGAAAATAAATAAATAATTAAATAATACTACTAGTAAAAAAAATAAAATTAAATGAAAACACAAAAAAAAAAAACAACCTTTAAAACCAAATAATGGAAAATATATATATTTTTTTTTTATTAAGTAAAACTTATCTATGGAACAAACAATGCAATTTCTCAATATTTTATATATATTAAGCCCTTATTAAAATTTAAGATTACCTTATGCTATTACCTTTATCTATATGAATATCAAACTATTTGTTTTTTTTTGTTATTTAGACCTCTAAAACTCTTATTGCCTTTTATTATAACGTTTGCTTTTGGATTCCACTCGATGTTGCTCTGGCAACACAGGCATAGCATTTAATTTAGATTATTAAAAAATGGATTTAAACGAAATCATGGAGTAGTTATTTGGCTAGAACTCCGACGAGCTAGAGCCGGATACTATAGCGTGCCCCGCAAGGTCAGATCTGTGTTCAATACTGTGCAACATAAGGTTGCACGTTACACACTCCCTGTGGGCTAACGGGCCTCCATTCCTGCTGCAAAGCTCGTCAAAATGGCCCTCTCTTCCAAATGCAGTTAAGGATCTTCCAGAACGTCGTTCCGCAGCGCTAGTTGGAACTGTTTGCACTGACATTTCGATCAACTGCAAATTCCTTAACTCTTTTCATAAGTTGCAGCGTGTATTTGCGTACATTTATCGGTTCATTTCGAATTGCAGAGCAAAATCTTCACCTCAATTCGGGGACCGTACTTCTTCTGAGGAGCATCCAACAGGTTCATTTAGCCAAGGAGTATGGATGTCTAAGCCAGGACAGGCCGTGTCCACAGAAGAGCAAGCTGATTTCGCTCAGACCAATAATCGGCTCCGATGGATTCGCGTTGGTGGAAGACTTCAGAATGCAAGCCTGGACTACGATACTCAGCATCCGATATTGTTACCCAAGGATCATCCAGCTACCAAGGCAATCATCGCATATTTTTATAGAAAATACTTGCACGCAGGATCGCAAGCGTTACTTGCCACATTAAGGCAAAGGTATTGGCCAATTGGAGGACGAAAGTTCGTGGCTACCGTCATCAACAAATGCGTCAGATGTTTTCGGATGAAGCCTGTCACTTGGGAGCACGTTATGGGCAGCATGCCAGCAAATCGAGTTCAGCCTAACCCAGCATTTTATACCACGGGAGTGGATTATTGTGGACCATTTTATCATAAGGCAGAGGCCCGCAACAAGGCGCCTCACAAGTGCTACATCGCCGTCTTTGTCTGCTTCTCTACGAAGGCCACGCATTTGGAAGTCGTCCAGGATCTCACAACGGATTCTTTTATCGCAGCGTTGAGAAGATTCACCAGCCTGAGAGGCACTCCGCGCACTATTTGGAGTGACAATGCGACGAATTTTTTCGGCGCCAAGAGCGAGCTAACCAAGCTGAAGAATCTATTTCTGAGCGAACCCCACACGGCTGCGATAGCTTCCTCCTACTTAGCTGATGGGATTGATTGGAAATTCATACCTCCGCGTGCCCCACATTTCGGTGGTTTATGGAAGGCGGCTGTTAAATCGGCCAAATTTCACTTTTATAGAGTCGTCAGTGCTTCCATCTTGGGCCTCGATGAATTGAGAACTCTCGCTTATGAGATTTCTGCCATCCTTAAAACGCTGAAAGTCTTGAGGTGCTAACGCCGGCCCATTTCCTGAAAGGCTCCAGCTACACAAATAAATATCACGCATCTTCGAGAAGGCCGCCTCAGCATATGGCAAAGGGTGACACAGATGCAGCAGCAACTCTGGAAGCGGTGGAGCAGCGAATATTTATCCTTGCTCCAAGAAAGGAGTAAGTGGCGCGTCGAAACATCCAACATCAATGTCGGAAGCATCGTGTTGCTGAAGAGGACAACCTTCCACCCTTGAAATGGCAGCTGGGGTGCATCCAAGGAGTCGTCCCAGGCGAGGACGGCGTCGTCAGAGTACCTATGGTCCGTACAGCTACGGGTCTAGTCAAGAGAGCCGTCGCCGAGTTAGCCGTTCTGCCCATCGATTCCCATTTAGTTGGAGCCGTACTTCCTCCAACGGGGGGAGTATGTTCGGAGCAGGTGTATGGCTGAACCTGCAGCTCTCTTGCGCTCTCCTCTTTATATTTGCCTTATCTCGCTAAGCTGTCGCGCTACATTTGTAAAAGCCGAATCAAAATATGAAGCCAGGCTTTCGGCTGCAGCAGTGCAGATTCGACTGGCAGAATAAACACGACACGTACATAAACTTATAAAATTAAAAGCGTTATTATTACATAACCTAAGGGTGGCATTTTTGTTGTCTTCCCCCAAACACTTACTGTACTACGATACCAGTAACACCTTTTCTGGATCCGTTCCGATGGCTTAGTCCGTACGGCGATAAACGTTTACTTTCAGGTTGGGCGCCCGCAGACTCCTAAAAACCTTCTTCAAATTTACGATGAAAAGTTTCTGATGCAGAGTGCATACCAAAGGCCATTACTTTCTATTCGAAAAGGCCTTTCCTTGGATCTTTAAATGCGATGTACAGCGAACGACTCGACAGAGGATTTCGGCTATAATGCGAACCAATCAAGCGGTCCCGGTAAGGTGTATCGCCTAGCAGGTTGAACTGAGAGTGCATCCTTCCCGCCCAGTTACCTTTACTGCAGGCTACCGGCGTTAATAAATAATAAGAAAATAATAGCGCCGTTTAATCCGATTTTTGTGCATTTTCATTGAACCTTTGTGAAACTAAGAATATTTTGTTTTGCATTTTGAATTCTTTTCAGAAGCAGATATAAAAAACATAAAAAAGTATAATATACATTTAGTATTTATAAAGTACATAACAAAAAAAAAATAAATTATTCGATTATCTTAAAAAACAACAAAGTTGAATAAATCGATCATATGGCAGCTATAGGATATATTTGTTCGATCCTATTCTTTTTAACATATATGTTGCCTTAGGATACCAAAAAACGATTGGTAAAGTTTTATCTCGATATCTCTAAAATTGAGAGACTTACTAATTTGTCCAACAAAAGTGGTCGTTGGTCCCATAGTGCGCTGGAGCGAATTGTATGGGCTAAAGAGTGAAACTATTTATACTAAGCCTTGCACGGCGTGTAAAAAGCTTGAAGGTCAGAATGTAAGAATAGGTATCGGTATTCAAGGTCGACGTGAATAAAGGAACACCCAAGCTCTAGACTACCTATACATAACTCCAACTCACGCCGAAAAAATTAGATGGGCGTTCAAATATGATAAATCACCGATAAAAACCGGTCAATTAAAAAACAGCATTACCCGATTTCGACCTTTATAAATAATTAATATATCAGTCAAAAAAGGAACAAATGAATCGTATATTACAACACTTGCTGCCGAGATTGTCAAATAGCCAGGCCGTCAGTAAGCGGAACGCCGTCAATCTGCCGACACAGTAAAATAAACTGATGCAAGATTTCGTTAATAGAGCAATAACTGGTGTAATCCGATGCATTTACCCTTACGAATATTGCAGAATAACAATAAGTTCAGTTGTTTTTTTACCTATTATGTTAACTTAAGTACTTCCTGACAGACCTGCAATAAGCATTGGCCCAAAGTTACACTCGTAAGTTAATTTGATTAATTTGGTTGCGAATGGAACAAATAAAACACTCCGAACGGGAAACTAAAAACAAAGAACTAAAATCCATTTAAGGAAGCCTACGGGTAGTTACAAAAATAAATTCCGAAAACACTTTCCAAGCGCAGCCGCCACAAGCAGCACTAATGTGCTAGCTACCAGGAATCACACTCCCAATGTTAAATGGGCAATTTTAAAAATCGAGACATATCCTTAATCTATTTTCATCTATGGTACCTTAAAACAGGTGATTCAGAAGTAATGATTATACTCAAGGAAGATACACTGGAAAACAGAAAAAGCCCGAGCCATCACTATTACTGTCTCACTAGACGCCAATACAAGCCAATTTTCAATTCAGAAGACGACGTACGGCCTATTTGGCATACGGTCAAATGAGGCAGGTAACAGAAAGGACAGCCAGTGGACCGCTTCGGAGTACAATTAATTAAATGAAGATCAGTTTTGCTGCGGACGTCGAAGAAAAAGTTCTAAAGAGAGCCGAAATATGTATGTCCTATTTTGAAAATAGCCTTTCAAATAAAAATGAAAATAACGAAGAACAAGACGATTATTTTCGACTTTTTAACAAATTGCTAAAAGTCACTTTCAAAATAAAGATATATTATCATTTTAACTGGCACAATTATTATTTTTCCATAAACAACTGTATGACATAGTTTTCCAATTCGGATCTACTAATATACTTTTTAGCAATAGAAGAAAAACTCAGAAAACCCAAAATTTGATTTTGATGTCTTTTAAATTTGAGAGACTAGTTGTCAAGAAACGTACGGACATTGCTGATCAGCTCGACTGTTAGCTACCACTTGCAAGGGTATAATATCATTAAGTATCATATGTTCATGTTGATCTAAAAGTTCTCTAACCAAAGAAGATTTACGACCTGATACCCTGACAGGTAAATTTAGGTGAGGAAGAGAAAATGCTTTCAAACGAATATTATAAAACAAATCTGCTTACCTTATTGGCATTTTTCCAAGCGTCCTCTAAGACCTTAGGATGGGTCCAAATCTATTGGAATTATTCGTTAAGTTTTATTTTTTTTTTTGAGCATACTTACTTTTCGTAAAACCGTATAATCAGTTATAAGACTTTTCCCGCGACTGTCACCACGTCTCGATATTGCTTCCAATATATATTCATAGAGTGTATTCTATAAAGAGATGTAGATGTAAAATAGATTTTCAGTAAGATTAGCTCAAAAACTAAAAAATAATGAAAACTTTATTACAAACATCGCCTTCCTTATCTCTTGATCACAAAAAAGGCGTTAAGATTATTAATGAATGTATTGTCTTTAAATTCTTTTTACTTCTCATTTATTTTATTTTTACTACTTAGCAGCTTTTCAAATATCTTTGATATAGACGGAAGGAGAATGAAATTCTTTCTTATAATGGCTAGAATTTTTCGTTTCCGTCTTTATGGATTATTGCGAGGGCAGATGTCCTCCATTTCTGAGGATAATAGCCCCATTAATAAGTAAATATGTAGCACGAATATTCTACACGATATAAGAAAATGATTATTGGTTCGTGTGAGGACAAAGCCATAATTTGACACGTTTTTCAATGGACCAGCTTCTGATGATGGTTAATACGGGGGCTTGAATGCAGAGTAATCAGCCCAGTATTAAATAAACAATAAACCATGGACTCGCAAACTTTGTGGAATTAATTTGTACATTTGAAACCTAATTAAGCCAAAGTGCTACATAGTGGAGCGGAGGGAAGTGGAGCGGGAGAGCGAACGGACAGTGAAAGCGAGGGAGATGGATACATCTGTAGAAACTGCCGCTCGACATTGTGATTGTGTGTTTCACAAGCCTACGACACTCTTCTTGTAATGGCAAAATTCGATTTTATGGTGTCAGTATTATTGTGTTTTGCTTTTGGCTTGGTGTGGCTGATACGAAGCAGTCATCTAATAGATGATAAAGATTTTGATCCTTCTTCGTTTTTTATAATGCTACCATTGTGCTTATTATAGTAAGTGGTATTGATTTGATTCCACTACGCAATTGGCATGGATTTGCAGGAGAACATTAAAGAGGTATTTCTGGGCTGGTTTCGTTGTGTTATACAGCATTGTTTCTGCAGTAGTGCTACGGCCAGGGTAATGTTTTACTTTTCACGTGCAGTTCGAGGTGTCTCTGCTTTTCCTTGCCGCCGTCTCGTCGCAGTAATGGATGTCCTGTACATATACATTTTTGCGTATAAAACCACTGAAGCCTCATGTAAAGCGTTTGTATTCCAAAAAAATAAAAAAGACAAGTCGCAATCTGCTGGGAGTGCTGGTGTTAACCGTGAATAAGGCGGAACATTGTTTTACCTGCTAGGCGATACACCTTGCCGGCCCCGGTACTGAACCAAAGTCTCGGTGGAGCCGTCCCGATCTCAGACACCAGTGAGCAGCAAGACAGCAGCAAAGCAACAACAACCATCACGAACCTGTAGAAAATAGATTCGCTCTTCACAGTGAACGGTCGTGTTTTTGTTATGCGCTCCAAATTTTAATTTTTTCTTATTGAAACCATCGTGGTTTACTTAAATCTTTTTAACGTTTCTACACCTTTAAGTGTCTTCTAACAACTTTCCGTTAGCTTATATATATATTTTTATTGATCATATTTATTGTGGATCCTGTGTCTATAAGGCATTTGTATGTGCAACCTTTGTATGCTATTTCTATGTATTGGTGTTGTCCGAGGCTATTTTGATTTTGTTCATCTATGTTTTGGATGGATTGTACCTGTTGTTGCCCTACAGTAATAAACCCGTGGTATGGATTGTGGTCATAATAATATTGTTCATAATAATTAGGTTGTAATTCTACGTATTCGTGTGCGCATTGAAATCTTAATTCGTAATTTTAGTTTTCTTACTGTGCGATGGTCTTATTAGTCATTTGGAAACCAGGAAGTTAGTATTTTTAGATGGTTTTTAGAGGGTTGTTGCAATTGAGGGTATGTATTTCCTTTAAAATAAGCTGTTTGAGGATTTTGAATTTTATTGGAATATTGTGGAAAAGGATATTTCTGAGTAATAGGTCGTGTATTCATGTATTGGTTGGGTGCTTGGTTGTTAGGTATCTGGTGTGTATAGATGGGTCTAAATGATTGCATGTTTTGATTAAAATTAGGTTGGAATGTTTGAGAATATTGTGGATTACTTGGTCGATATTGGGCTTGGGTGTTTGTATTGAATTTGTGTGATTTAAAATTCTGATTAGGGTTTGCGTTTTTATTACGGTTTTCTGGATTTTTATTCAATTCAAAATTAATATGTTCTTCAAATAAATTACGCTCCCGCTCTCTTTGTTTTGAAAGTTGTAAGCGTGCAGTTTCTGCGCTCTTACGGTACATATAACTGCTCGCTTATAAACTTCAATTCGTTTTTTTGGTACAGTGGTTTGTGACGCTGCGCGCACAATAAATAAGAATGAATGCATGAATTAAATTAATAATAATGAATTAAATGAATTAAATAAATAAGAATAAAAGCATGAAACAAAATATTTAATTTCAAATTCAAACCGAGAACGCGCGCGCGCCAACGATCGCGCATATAGGGGCACACTAGACCGAGAGAGAGATGGTCACACTTAGCCCGGCAAATCCCACAGACAACAGGCACACTAGATCTCGCCGAGCCCCATATAAGACGGGCCACGGGCCATGGAAAGGCACTTAGCAGCCAACCGTCTAAGGGTGCAGAGGCAACTCCCCAGTGGTGGTAAGCAGCAAAGTCATTTTTGGGTGGACTAGATCATTCGATCAAAGTCCGCTTATATACATTGTAGTTAGTTCCCGTACTACTTCCTTCTCCCTCTAACCTTCCCGGCTTGCCGATCTGAAGGTATCCCTAGGAGAAGTCTGATTTTAGGATCACACCTCCTTACGGCACGGCTCACCGGCTGACTTTTCTCTCTCTTGCGGCTGACCTCAGGGTCCCCAAGCACCAACTTCTCTCTCTTGCGGCTGACCTCAGGGTCCCCAAGCACCAACCTCTCTCTCTTGCGGCTGACCTCAGGGTCCCCAAGCACCAACTTCTCTCTCTTGCGGCTGACCTCAGGGTCCCCAAGCAACCAATTCTCTTTCTCTCTTGTGGCTGACTTCAGGGTCCCCAAGCAACCAATTCTCTCTCTCTTGTGGCTGACTGCAGGGGCCCCGAGCAACAAATTCTCTCTCTTGTGGCTGATTTCAGGGTCCCCAAGCAACATTCTCTCTCTCGCGGTCGACTTTCGGGTCCCCAAGCACTAAATAGATCTCTCTCGCTCGTGGCCGACTTCAGGGTCCCCAGGCACCCTATTCTCATTTCAGGTAACCCAACCCGTGCTGGTCCTATCGAGCAGCTGGACGGCTCCCGAGACCAGGTATTCTAAGCGTAAGAAGGAAGCGAAGACTGCAAGGGCGGCACCCCGCCAATCCGGAGAATTCGTTAGTTGTTAATAAATGGTCAAGATACTTACTGAAATAAAAATCTAGTTCTAATTCCATTACTAAGTAATTCCCCACGACTTCTACTCTGGGCTGGGTCGGAACTCTCTTTCAGCAACCACGCCTGACACAAACAAATTCTTGTGACGAACCCTGGCCATCCCTGAGCCACCCGACAGCGACAAACCGTCACAGGTTTTAACAGGTAAACTGAATAATAAAAATTTAGTCTACTTCTGCAAAATATGCCTCGTAATCAGGGCTGACCAATCTAATATGACTTGCTGGCTGTGTGAAAACATGATGCACACTAAGTGCGCCGGTTTTACTGACCGGACAAAGGGGCCCAATTTGCAGTTCTGTTGTGATGCTTGTGTTGAGGTTGCGAACGAGATGAAATCGTTCATGCGCTAAACTAATGGCGGCCTGATGGGACTAATTAGCTGTTTCGGAGTTGCTAGAGATAGTTTTCGCCGAGATGATGATCTCCTCTCTGCGCTGGATTCGCAAAAGCGCAAAAAGGACGCTGGTGGTAAGCAGCAAAAGAGGAACACCCCGCAACCGAAATCAAAAGAACAACAGAACATTCCGGCGGATCAGCTGACTGCAGCAAGCCCTCAAATGTTGCTAAGATCAGCAGCTAAAAAAAAATTCGGTACAAACAGAATGCATGGAACCAGGGACTTCTAAGAATTCCGATTTGTCCGTAGTGGTTTCACAATTAGTGAATCCACCTATCTCTCAAAATGTAGCTTCACCACCATAAGGGACTACTGGCTCCGGACAACCGGCTCAAGTTGGTTTTGCTGAAACAATTAGTTTCGTTTCTCGGCTTTCCCCTGATCAAACATCTTCTGATAGATTGTCTTATATACAAGCCAAAACTAAAGCTCCGAAGATTTTCCAGGTAAGTACACAATCTTTAGGTATGACCAAAGACCAATATAATCTCTAAGATGCGTAACGCCCATACATTGGTTTTGCAATATGCACCTCGTTTTTTGGTGGCGACGAAAATTCCGCTCCCTCCACTCGCACAAAGTTGAGAGCGTAAAAATCTAAAAAATGGAATTGCACGAATAAGGAAGTGCGTATGTGTGCGTATTTGTTCGAGCAGACGATTTTCGTCCAGAAATCATTTCTGGACTTAAAAACTAATTGTGTGTCAAAAGAACTTCTATGATTGAACAGGATGTTTATTTAAATTGCATTTATGTATATATGGCAATGAAGCTTGATGTAAAACTTTTTTATATACTTTAAAAATGTTTCGTTTTACATATTTAAATTAAAGCTAAAAACATAACTTTTAATACAAAACACATAAAACTGCTTGATTAAATTTAAAAATATTTCAATAAAGTTTTTTAGATTTGAATATACTATTTGTTAAACAAAAACAAAGCGAACTATTTTTAAATTGAATATATTTAAAGGATATTTAAGTAAATATATTTCGCTTTATTTTTTAATCCATGGTTAACTTTGAATGGAAATATTAAATTTAATTTTTATTCAAATACATTAAACTTTGATCTAATGACTTAAAATAATAAATAAGTAAATATGAATAACATCATATCTAATATTATCAACCTGCATTTAAATCTATTCTTATTTAGTCAAGCAGTTTTATTTGTTTTGTGTTAAAAGGTATGTTTTTATAATTAATCTACATATATAAAACGAAACATTTAATTTGATATGCAGATATTCATTTTTATTTATCCATCTTTTATTTTTTGTATACCTAATAAATATTTAAAGCTAATATTATTTATTAACAACACGAATAGAATGCTTAATTATAAAACTAAGCTACAGGATATCCTATTTATATTTAATATTACGTACATATGTACACTACTGTCCAAAATAATAAGTACATAGGTAAATGTATCATTTCTTGAGAAATATCTCGAAAGCTATCGAATGCAGGGCTGCTAGTTGATTTTTTTTTTGAAAGGTTATTGTGTTGTAAAACATTTAAATCAAAAATGAAAATGGGGAACCCCATTTATCCAGTGCTAAGCCTAAATTTGTTCTGGATGGTAGTTTTTGGTCTGGTCAAAATAGAATTGGACTACGGTATGTTGATTTTTAATGATTTCTTGCATTTTAAGTATATTCGGGTTACAAAAAATTCTTTAGATGGGCCGAAAAAAGCATTGTACCCTGGAAGAAAAGAAGATTGCCTTGAATCTTCAACAAGAAGGAAAAAGTCTACGAGAAATTGCGACAAGCCCTGGACGCTGGGTGTGTTTTATTCAGAATGCCTTAAAATCGAAAGATCCTACCGAAAAACGAGGAAGGAAGAAGAAATCTTCCCAAACGACGGACACCCGCATCGTCAGTCTGGCAAAAAAGGATCCCTTTATGTCTTCCAAGTCCACTGCCGCTGAAATCGGCAATGAAATATCATCTCGACCGGTTCGGTGCAGACTTAAAAGTGCCGGCCTAACAGGACATATAGCCAGAAAAGTTCCTTTACTTTGGAAAAAATAATTACAGATGAGGCGCCAGTTTGCACAAAATCATTTGGCATGGTCTGAACCAGAAGGTTCTAAAAAATGGAACAATGTGTTATGGAGCGACGAATCAAAAATAAACCTTTTTGGTAACGACTCTAGACGTTATGTACGACGCCCAAAACGTAAAGAATTCGACCCCCGGTACACAAAGAAGACCGTTAAGCACGGAGGCGCATGCATAATGGTTTGGGGAGGGCCCAGATTAAGAAAATCAAGGAAATGTTGAAAACTTGTTGTTAAGTTTTGAGTTTTTGAGTTTGTAGAATTGGTGTACTTATTATTTTGACCAACCCATTTTTATGTTTTTTAGATATAATCAACCACAAACTTTATAAATGAGTTGGTTATGCCTATGTTAACTATTTTTATAATCTAATATATATCAAAAAGCTATAAGTAAATTTGAGCTTTTCTTTATGATCATTAAACAAGAAAGGAAAGCTAACTTCGGGCGGAGCCGAAGTTGATATACCCTTGCAGAATACTCTGTAAATTATATTCTCCAAAATTATTCATATGATGCATTCTTAATACTCATAAAAAATTCCAACTTCCTAACTTTAAAAACACCAAAGTTATAGCATTTCCAATCGTTCAGTTATATGGCAGCTATAAGATATAGTCGGCCGATCCTAATGAACTTTGGTAGGTCGGATTGATTGGCCAAAAATAAAACCCATAGAAAATCCCAACTTCCTAACTTTACAAACACCAAAGTTATGGCATTTCCGATCAATCAGTTATATGGCAGCTATAAGATATAGTCGGCCGATCCCGGCCGTTCCGACATATATACTGCGTGCAAAGGAAAGAAGGCTGTGTGCAAAGTTTCAACTCGATAGCTTTAAAACTGAGAGACTAGTTCGCGTAGAAACAGACAGACGGACAAACAGACGGACATGGCTATATCAACTCAGGAGGTAATCCTGATCAAGAATATATATACTTTATAGGGTCGGAGATGTCTCCTTCACTGCTTTGCACACCTTTGACCAAAATTATAATACCCTCTGCAAGGGTATAATAAGTTTTACGAGAAGTTAAAAAAACCGTACACGGGTGTACTTATTATTTTGGCCAGTAGTGTACATATTTATAACTTTTTGTCCGAGTTGTCGAAAGCGTTTTGTTATATTTTTTAGAATGTTTTTTCGATGCAATTTTTTTTTAATTTTTCAGTAAAATTTAATTTATTTATTGTGTTGCTTACAATTCATTTTTAATAAGTTTTTGTTTCCCCTTTGCGTTTCTCTTTTTTCTAAATAATTAAAATAGTTAACAGCTCGCCAGCAGAACAGTGTTGCTCCATATGTTAAAGTTACATATTTTTTTATCTGTCTAGGGTTTTTAAAAATTAAAAATAAAAAAATTTACTTTGCCCCAAAAATAACGCGAAAAAAAAAATAGTGGAATGGGTAATAAAATATTGAAATCATTAAGAGTAGCATCTCAATGCGATTTCACCAAATATTTATTAGCCATACTGATAGCACAAACAAAATTGCTAATACTGTCGCTAAAGCTGTTTCTAATCATTTATTCTAAGGTGTATAACGGACATGGGAACGTAATAAAACAAGAAAGGAAAGCTAACTTCGGGCGGAACCGAAGTTTATATACCCTTGCAGAATATTCTGTAAATTATATTCTCCAAAATCGTATCGGTTGGCCAAAAATAAAACTCATAAAATATCCCAACTTCCTAACTTTATAAACACCAAAGTTATGGCATTTCCAATCGTTCAGTTATATGGCGGCTCTAGGATATAGTCGGCCGATCCCGGCCGTTCCGACTTATATACTGCGTGCAAAGGAAAGAAGGGTGTGTGTTTCAATTCGATATCTTTAAAACTGAGAGACTAGTTTGTGTAGAAACAGACAGACGGACATGCTTATATCAACTCAGGAGGCGATCCTGATCAAGAATATATATACTTTATAGGGTCGGAGATGTCTCCTTCACTGCGTTGCACACTTTTGACCAAAATTATAGTACCCTCTGCAAGGGCATAAAAATATGTATTATTTTTTTCTGATTCGAAAATATATAATCACTAGAAAATAATTTCATTAATTTTTTTTTATTACTAGTCCCCAGACTAAAACTTTCTTTAGCGCAGCAGGACTTTAATGACGACTTGCTTGACATTACGCTATTTTAAGAAAACCACGTTCAGACCTCTGGTTTATTAGGATCGTCGCCACTTACGCAACACAAAGATCCCTATCAGAGAACAGAGTTTAATGAAAAATCGCAAAAGTCTGTTAAAAAAATTCACAAGGCAAACTTACATTGCTTACATTACAATATATTGAAATGCATGAAACTTTTAGAGTATATTGTAATGACTATATCATATTATTTCTAATACTGACTCTTTCCCAATATTAAAAGCATTAATTGTATTTTATTTAGCACGAAACCAGCATTATCTCGTTATTACAAGCATAGCTGGGTGTCGTAAGGGCCCCTTGTTTTAATAAAAGGCTCCCGAAATTAATATTATATTGCTAGTCCCTTCCACTTTTTCGCTGTCCCTAATAACACTGTTACATATTAATACATTTACCTTAAAATAAAGCACCCCAAATAAACGTGTGATAAATCAAATATACCACTACGACTCAGACCTCCTAATTTGCTTTAATGAGTGGTTAGTTGTCCTCTACAACATAAAAAACGATGTGGAAAAGATGACGCTAATGAATGCCTTGAATTATCTTACAATTGGTGTGTATAGCCACTTACTACCATTACATTTTTGCTATTGGCCCAGTGTAATTTCTGGTCAAGTAGATATCTAGGTATTTAGCTTTTTTGTTACAGTTAGGTGTGTTTGATTGGTATGGGTGGGATTCGTTCTGTTGTTTTGTATACCCTTGTGAAGAAGTCTAGTTCTGTTTAATATGTCTTGAATCAGTCGGGTGCCCACCTGTCCTTGAATCTTTTCGAACCCATAGTTCATGTAGTTCTGTTGGGCAGCGAGAAGTTTCTAGTTCGCTCTTTTTTGTCTTTACTACGTTCCAACAATTTGTTTACGAGTGCGGCATTTCCGCCCGGCACAGATCCGCAGTTCCCGGGTAAGGCTAAAGTATAATAGACTTTTGCCACTTCTCTCGTTCATGCTGAGTTATTTGTTGGCCTGGGCTCCCAGCCAGAATTATTTAGTCTAGCCCTATGTTAACTAATTGTATGGGGAGGTAGGTAAGTGTGTTAAAAATAAAAACCTCATTTCTTAAATTGAAAAAAAAAATTGATTTCTCATACAATACCTGTCTATAGAAGGGGCACAGGACTGGTGATAACTTCGTTGCAATGTTTACTCATTGCTTCTTAAGCAACCAATAACTGTATCTCATATATGCGTTTATCTTTAAAAGTAAACGGTTTAATTTTTTAATTGTTCCGATGGCTACATGATCCGATACTACCGATTCGGTCTACCTTCTAATTACAATAAAGTCGACTTTTGGAAAAATGTTATCTTCTTCATCGCGCTGCTAATTTTTGTCCTCCGCAAGGGTATAACCACAAACAACAGCTGGACTTACATTTAGTGTTCAAAGTAAGTAAAGAATCCACTTATTGGCAAAAATATAATTACAAATCGAATCTGCTTTACTTTAAAATGTACAATATCTTTGTTACCGGACAGATTTATTACACAGTTAACCATTACTGCAGTAAGGTTTTTTTAAAAGAAGAAATAAATGAAAACTTATAAGTCCCATGTATATTTTGTCCTTTTTAACAGGGCAATATGGAGAAAAAGGTTTACTCTCGATCCGTTACGAAACAAGCAATGAGTTTTAGAGCCGTAGATGAACAGCAAATAGACAGACTTTTTATATGGCCGACCTGGCAGAGCTTTAGCGCAGCATGACCATCTTGACGGCTTCCTTCCGTCAATTTCAAATTAACCTCCATGGTTTAATAAGGAGTTGTCAAACTTGCTGAGATACTGCGCTGAAACCCTGTGTAGACCTCTTCACAAATTGCTTATATTATCTTTAAAAACTTTTCACTTCCCACTTATTTGGAAGGAGTTATTCCCTTCATAAGAAAGGAAATACATTTTTATTTACGGAAGATCTACGACGACAAACCTCTTGGAGCTAACGTCTTTTATAATAAATGGCTTCAGAAAGAACATGCAGACTGACGTAGTTTACACTGATTTTAGTAAAGCTTTTGATTCTGTAATTCACTCGCGTCTTGTATTAAAGCTACCCTTATTAGGGTTTCCATGTAATCTTCTAACATCTATCTCAATTTATTTAAGTGGTAGTCCTCTTTAAAAGCTCTATCTCTAACTTAATCCGATTCTTGATCTCGCTCGAGTCTTGGCAAACTCATTTGTCCTCATGTACGCAGATGACGTTAAAGTATGCCTGCAATATATCGAAATTTGCGTCACAGACATACAATTGAGTTTAAATGTTTTTCAAACATGGTATTGTGAATATATTTTGAATTTAAATAGCGCTAAGTGTTAAGTAATGACATTTTTTCGGGTCAACCCACAATAGGCCACGTATAAGCTGGGTGGTGGTGCGTTGACTAGAACGATGCTTCCTACTGGACTCAAAACCTAAGTTTCCATGTTGAATAAAGCTGGGGGAGTGCTCTGATTTATAAAAAGATGGTCAAAGGAATTTAGCTAGTCCGTCCAATACTTAAGTACTGTTCACCGGATAGAGCCTTGACCAAACCAAGATGAAAAGACATCCACATTTGTTGAGTTCTAGATTAAAACTGATTTTATTTTTCTAAGTCTCTGCTTAGGTAAATAACATGAGATTCTTATAATACACTTATCTATGGTCTATGCAGATAACACATCTGTTTGCCTGAGCGGGAGCGTTATCAACAGTCTCCCGCAAGGCGACCCTTTGGGCAGTTTGAGAACTATAATTAATGTCCGGCTCAAGTGGCCTGTACTTAAGATTACAATTGTTCGGCACTGCACTCATGTAGGTTTTAATGGGGTATGGATAATTAAATTATTTTATAAGCATATTAAAGTACAACATTTAAACTACGTCTTTTCTACGTTTCTACGTTTTTAGTTAATATGTTTTTAGAGGTTACTACGTTTATTTTTTTTGTATTCAATTTTTTGATTTTTGGTAACGCTTTGAAGTCAAAAACGTGATTTTAACCTAAAAATTCGATATATTTGTCATTATAAAATGAAAAATAATCAGTAAAAAAAAACTCGACGTCAGTACCTGCGAATTTCGGTACAAAAATTGCGTTCAAAATTTCAAAACGATTCGTTCAGTAGATTTTGCAGGATCGTGTTAACCGAAATTGGAACTTGTTCCGCCCGACTGTTCTTTCTAACTCTATCCAACACGACTTGCTCTCGACAATTGATTTGAATATGCAATTTGATGCTCTATTTGGTTTAAGATGCTTCAATTCACAGCTGCCATCGCTAGCACTACTCCAAGGCCAACTTCCTTCACAAACTCTTTTATTAGATTGCCACCTTTGGCACTTATTGAAAGTTATAAACCAAATATTGAACATCGACGTGTACCATTATTATGCGCTCCTCAATTCTAACAGGTATTAGAACAACTATAAATAATGAGGATGGATGTCTACCAAACAACGGTAACTTCGCATTAATTATAAGCTTTTTATCTACAAATAAGCCCCTGGCTTTTAGTAGAGTATAAGCTTCCTTAAGTTCTGTGTCAGTTCTTTTCCATGGTAAAACGTAATTTTCTGATAAACTGTCTTTTATTTTCGAAATCTCATTTTTTAATTGACTGGGCTTCAAAATGTTAGTATTAAGTCGACCATGATTAATGTCCGCCTAAGGGACAAATTTTACTTATGGGTCTAGTGATAAATCCATCCTGCAATTTTACTTTTACGACTCTGACCTTTTCATCTTTCTATGGATTTTTTCTACCTTTCCTAGGGGCCATCTGGCTGGATGACAATTTTCATCTTTATACCCTTGCATATATAATTTTGGTCTAAAGTGTGCAACGCAGTGAAGGAGACATCTCCGACCCCATAAAGTATATATATTCTTGATCAGGATCACCTCCTGAGTTGATATAAGCATGTCCGTCTGTCCGTCTGTCTGTCCGTCTATCCGTCTGTCTATTTCTACGCTAACTAGTCTTTCAGTTTTAAAGATATCGAATTGAAACTTTGCACACACCCTTCTTTCCTTTGCACGCAGTATATAAGTCGGAACGGCCGGGATCGGCCGACTATATCCTATAGCTGCCATATAACTGATTGATCGGAAATGCCATAACTTTGGTGTTTGTTAAGTTAGGAAGTTTGGATTTTCTGTGGGTTTTATCTTTGCCCAATCAATCTGACCTTCAAAATTTCATAAGGATCGGCAGACTATATCCTATAGCTGTCATATAACTGATTGATCGGAAATGCCATAACTTTGGTGTTTGATAAGTTAGGAAGTTGCGATTTTCTATGGTTTTTATTTTTGGCCAATCAATACGACCTACCAAATTTCATAAGGATCTGCCGACTATATCATATGGCCGCCTTATAACTGATTGATCGGAAATGCTATAGCTTTGGTTTTTTTTAAGTTAGAAAGATGGGACTGGCTGCTATATACCTGAACGATCAGAAACGAGATAACTGTGGTGTGTTCTTCAGACTTTAAACCTAATTTAGAATTGTTATCACTAAGAAAATTTTTACTTAGTCATAGAATATGTCATAGAATGTGGCTATCATAGCTATCATCATCAATAAATCAATAAAATCAATCAATAAAATTCAACCCATTCGAGTTTTCCCTTAATGGTAATGCCAACTTTTGAGAAATAGATTTATTAAATATTATTTTCCATTTTGAATCTGTCGTCGATTTATTTTTATACCCTTGCAGAGGGTATTATAATTTTGGTCAAAAGTGTGCAACGCAGTGAAGGAGACATCTCCGACCCTATAAAGTATATATATTCTTGATCAGGATCGCCTCCTGAGTTGATATAAGCATGTCCGTCTGTCTGTTTCTACACAAACTAGTCTCTCAGTTTTAAAGATATCGAATTGAAACACACACCCTTCTTTCATTTGCACGCAGTATATAAGTCGGAACGGCCGGGATCGGCCGACTATAGCCTATAGGTGCCATACAACTGATTGATCGAAAATGCCATAACTTTGGTGTTTGTAAAGTTAGGAAGTTGGGATTTTCTACGGGCTTTATTTTTGGCCAATCAATCCGACCTACCAAGTTTCAGAAGGATCCTATAGCTGCCATATAAATGAACGATTGAAAATGCCATAACTTTGGTATTTTTAAAGTTAAGAAGTTGTGATTTTTTATGAGTATTAAGAATGTTTCATATGAATAATTTTGAAGAATAATATATCTAGATTTCCAATTTTTCATCTGTCACTGGCTCAACTAAATCTAATGGTGGTCTACCAATCAAAAAATTACCTGGAGTAAAAACTTCCCCTAGATGGTAAATCATCTGGATTATCTTCAGACTTCACATGATTCCATTCAGTATTCGTCAATTTTCGAATGTCATCCGTTCTTCGTCTGATAAATTTGATCTTACTTTGACACTATTAATCCATGCTAAATTGATAGTGGATCAATATACTGAGCAGATGAGCTGCACATAGCTCTAGCTTAGGCATTTTTATACCCTTTACTCGTAGAGTAAAAGGGTATATTGTATTCGTGCAAAAGTATGTAACAGGTAGAAGGAAGCGTTTCCGACCCTATAAAGTATATATATTCTTGTTCAGGATCACTAGCCGAGTCGATCTAGCCATGTCCGTCTGTCCGTCTGTCTGTCTGTCCGTATGAACGCTAAGATCTCGGAAACTATAAAAGCTAGAAGATTGGCATTTTGCATGTAGATTTTAGGAGTTCCTACGCAGCGCAAGTTTGTTTCAAAATGGTGCCTTGCCCCCTATGACGCCCACAAGCCGCAAGCTGTGGTCACAGTTTTGATGCTATTATGAAAATTTTAATTGATATGTATTTGTTTCGTCAATACCTATCGATTGGCCTAATAAAAGTTTGCCACGCCCACTCTAACGCCCAAAAACCCATTAAACGCTTAAGCCTGGCTAGCGTCTACATTTCCGCCTTTCATGGCGCCAACTAACGGATGACTTTGGAACAGCTGGCCAAGAGTCAACGTTAATTCTCAATAATAAATAATAATAATAATAAACAATGTGTGTATGTATGTAAGTATATTCATATGTATGTATCTACATTGTACACAGTAGCAATTGCCCGGCAAAGATAACTCCTTTCAAAGAAATCTATTCGCTATACCCGTTATTCGTGTTGTGCAAACATTTAGACTTTAATATACATAATACTATTTAAGAATGTATGTGTTTAGTATGTATGTTTAATATTTATTTTTTTATAGTATGTATATACTTAAATTAAACTAAATTTTTTTTTATTAAAAAAAAACGCAAAAATTCCAATAAAAAACTAATTAGTAAGGTCAAATAAGTATTAGTAGTATTAGTAGTAAGTACATAAGTATGAACAAAATTTTGGGGAACATGGAGATTCCAAACTTGAATAAAGTTTGGCAACTCAAGTCGACTCGTAGGTCCCCAAATTTTATTTTGGTTTGAAAGACCCCGTTGCAAATCAACGCTCTCCACGTGGTGTTCCCTGGGTACCGATTTTAACATAAGAATCGGGAGCTAAATCGAGCGGCGAAAAACATACAAAAGGCATATTCATATTAAGTTGTTTAGCTGAGTAACGGGTATCTAATAGTCGAGGCACTCGACTATAGCGTTCTCTCTAGTTTTTATTGGATTTACTCTACTATTGCTAGCTATTATGGTAACAGCATTTCCTATTTTTGCATACACTACTGTTAGCAAACCCATGGAGTTGTATAATGGAAAATTCTTTGCCACTTATCCATCTTGGAATTCGTATATTTTCCAGATGTAGTAAATTTTGTTTGTAAGATTTCCAATCTTTATTATCTTTCTTAGATAATTCCTGATCACATTCATCTTTATTTATCCAAAGTCTATGAATAAAAAGTTTTCCTATAATAGTTACAGGAGCTAGCCAAGGGATCATATATCTTGGATAGTGTCGATAACACAACCCTTTTATTTCTTATTTTGATCCACAGCTTACACTAAATTTAAATAAATCTCTCTGATGTTCCCATTTTAATCCCAGAGTTTTAACACTTTTATTTTCAACAATATTTAGTACCTGATTGTCACCAGTGTCTTCACCTGTTTTTATTATTTCCGAATTGTTGAACTTTTAATAGTTCGGTATATATTAATTTAATTAAACTTTGTGCATCTTGTATAGAATGCGCTCCAGTCATTAGGTCATCCATATAGAAATCATTCCTAATTATCCTAATTATTATAATTTTTATGTTTAAGCATTTGTCTGCAAAATATGGAGCAGAAGTAGTGCCATACGTGACTGTTGTCAATTTGTAGTTCTTAATGTTTTTTTTTTGAGAATTTCTTCATAAAATATATTGATATTTTTGATCGTTTTCATTTATTATTATTTGGCGATACATTTTTTCGATATCCGCAGATACAACATATTCCCATATTTTCTCCACTTAATAATGATATCAAAAATATCTTTTTGAACCGTGGACCAATCCAAATTATATCGTTCAAGCTTCTATTATTAGTAGTTTTGGCTGAAGCATCAAAACTACTCTAAGCTTGGTCGTTAGGCTGGAATCCCTAATAACTGCCTGATGTGGTAAAAAACATTTGCCTTAATTTTTTACCTCGACCATATGCCCTAAATCCATATATTCAACAATGAATTCAGTATAGTCAGCCTTAAGTTTTTCATTTCTATTTAATTTTTTCTCCAGATTCATAAAACGACCTATTGCTTGTTTCTTTGAATCCTTTCTTTGTTGTTCTTGTGACGTTGTTTTCACATAATTCAGACTCGATCTTTTTTTTACTCTTCCTCCACTTCCCAATATCGATCCATATCTTTTAATTCGATAGTGGTTGCAACGATTGCCTTTTTTCCTTTGGATTTTTTACATCCAGAGACAATCCACCCAATCGAGCCCATCGATTTTAACAACTCCTGTTTGTAGTATTTCAATAATAATGTCAACCCGGCCTGGTCTATTAAAATAAGAGTCAGCTAAATTATACCTTTCCCATTTCGACTTGTCAACATTAACAGTGTTGACTGGAAGAGCCTTCATTAATTTTGGCAATATAATGGCTTCAACCTTCAAAATTTGTTTAAAACCTTCTTTTTTAATTTGAAGATTTACTTTGTGCTTTGATATGCACTTTCCTGTGAATGATACCCCTCTAATCTCTGTTAGAGATCGTTTTTTTTTTGTAATTTCAGAATCTGCGCAGTTTCTTCAGAAATAATTGTGCTTTGTGACCCAATGTCAATCAAAGCTCTAAGTGTTTCAAATTCTCTATTCGAAGATTTTATTTAAACACGTGCTGTAGCTAACAGGACTTGTTACGGCGTGTTACATACACGTGTTAACTTTTTCACTTTTTTGATTATTAACATAATTTATATGTAGCATGCTATGGTGATTTCTTGCTTTTTTTATTATGGGTGTATTTTAGGCATTTAAAACACAAAAATACCTTTTTTACTTTATCCATTCTTTCAGATGGATTCAAAGCCCTAAATGTATGACATTGAAATATTGTGTGTCCCATACCTTTGCAAATGGGACAATTATTAGTAGACAATTCTTGAATATTGTTACTAAATATTTTTTTAACAGGTTTTTCATCCTGAACTGAGCTTATTGAATTTAACCGTTGCTCCAAAAAATCCATGACGTCGGATAATAATTGAATTTCCTTGTTTTTCTTAACATGGCTCTCATATAACAGCAGAGCCTCTTTATTAAATTTTCTAATAATATTATGTGCAAAGATACTATCAACCTCTTCGGATAGCTGTGCCTTTAATTTGATCATGCGAATTGACTCATTTATACTGTCAATAAACATTCTTAACTGCCTTACTGAGTCTACATTTAAATTTTGTAGGTCAAGAAGGCGGTTTCATTGATCAGAAAATATTTTCCTTTCATTTTCATACTGCTTGGTTAACAATTCCCAAGGATTTTTCAAAACTCAAATTATTTTAAAAGTTATAGCCGTTTTATTGACGTGGCAACTAGACCGGTTGAGCGTACGACTGGAACAATAAATGGCTGGAAGCCCGGGCAACCATAGTATGAATAACTTTCTCTCCTTCTTCTATAACAATACCCTTATTTTCAGCATACTACACTAATCGTTTGAAGATAATTGTATGGAGCTGGGATAGCTGATTAAGGGAATGTAATTTATACGTAATATCAGTTACGCTGCCCGAAACTTAACGTAAAACTTTAACGCGTTTTGCTCGAAACTACTTTTTTAGATGCGGTCGCCACTATATCTGAGGATCTAATCAGTCGATTTACTTGAAATTTGGTATGAATATTCTTTAAATATATCTCTATCGCCGGAACCAACAAAAAATAAAAATTTTAAATTTATAATATTTTTAAAAATTCGACAAAATGGTAAAATTAGTGAAAACAAGAAAGGAAAGCTAACTTCGGGCGGAGCCGAAGTTGATATACCCTTGCAGAATACTCTGTAAATTATATTCTCCAAAATTATTCATATGATGCATTCTTAATACTCATAAAAAATCCGAACTTCCTAACTTTAACAACAACAAAGTTATGGCATTTCCAATCGTTCAGTTATATGGCAGCTATAGGATATAGTCGGCCGATCCTTATGAAATTTGATAGGTCGGATTGATTGGCCAAAAATAAAATCCATAGAAAATCCCAACTTCCTAACTTTACAAACACCAAAGTTATGGCATTTCCGATCAATCAGTTATATGGCAGCTATAGGATATAGTCGGCCGATCCTTATGAAATTTGGTAGGTCGGATTGATTGGCCAAAAATAAAATCCATAGAAAATCCCAACTTCCTAACTTAACAAACACCAAAGTTATGGCATTTCCGATCAATCAGTTATATGGCAGCTATAGGATATAGTCGGCCGATCCTTATGAAATTTGGTAGGTCGGATTGATTGGCCAAAAATAAAATCCATAGAAAATCCCAACTTCCTAACTTAACAAACACCAAAGTTATGGCATTTCCGATCAATCAGTTATATGGCAGCTATAGGATATAGTCGGCCGATCCTTATGAAATTTGGTGGGTCGGATTGATTGGCCAAATATAAAACCCATAGAAAATCCCAACTTTCTAACTTTACAAACACCAAAGTTATGGCATTTCCGATCAATCAGTTATATGGCAGCTTTAGGATATAGTCGGCCGATCCTTATGAAATTTGGTAGGTCGGATTGATTGGCCAAATATAAAACCCATAGAAAATCCCAACTTTCTAACTTTACAAACACCAAAGTTATGGCATTTCCGATCAATCAGTTATATGGCAGCTATAGGATATAGTCGGCCGATCCTTATGAAATTTGGTAGGTCGGATTGATTGGCCAAATATAAAACCCATAGAAAATCCCAACTTCCTAACTTTACAAACACGAAAGTTATGGCATTTCCGATCAATCAGTTATATGGCAGCTATAGGATATAGTCGGCCGATCCCGGCCGTTCCGACTTATATACTGCGTGCAAAGGAAAGAAGGGTGTGTGCAAAGTTTCAATCCGATAGCTTTAAAACTGAGAGACTAGTTTGCGTAGAAACAGACAGACGGACAGACGGACATGGCTATATCAACTCAGGAGGTGATCCTGATCAAGAATATATATACTTTATAGGGTCGGAGATGTCTCCTTCACTGCGTTGCACACTTTTGACCAAAATTATAATACCCTCTGCAAGGGTATAAAAATCGACTTTTTTCTTTGAGTAGCCGCCATTTCATGAAAAGATTTTTTTTTTTTTGGTGCTCAATAAGAATTGATCACTATTTTATTTTTCAAATACCGACAAGCATAGAAATCATGGCGACAAGGACACGTCCACTTTTTTTCCCCTCTTCTTCAAAAACGAATAACTTAATAAAAACAATTTAAAAAAAAAAAAAATTTTTTTGTACTCCTTTAAGTTTAATAAACAAATGATTTAAAAACGGATACCAAAAATATCTATTGCTTTTTTTTATTTATTGTTAAAAAAAAGCTCGAAATTCAAGCCTCTAGACTCGAAGACCCCCTTAAGTAAAATCTTCAGGTAATTAAATTTTAATGTTTTTTTTTTTTTTTGTTTAACATATAGATTTAATTAACGTAGATCAACCAACTAAATGGCTATAATACGTTGGGAATAATAAAGAACAAATAACGTGAAAACATAACAGAAGTGATTAACAAATTTTATAACAAATTAACAGTAAATGGTTAATGCTTAAGGACTTGAGTCATCCTCTTGTCCAGAGATCGGCGGGGTGTCTTCGCTTCAGTCTTCTTCTACACGTCGGGTTGGCCAGGGAAGCTGCTAAGTGGTTGGTGTGGACAGCGAGTCGATCGTTGTACCGACTCGAGTGGCGGTTTATCTGTTCCCTGACAGAAGGAATGTGGAGGTCATTTCCAAGGGCGTCGTTTCTGATGTACCAGGGCGCATTTGCAATCCTGCGCAGCGCCCGGTTTTGGACTCTTTGAACTTTAGCCACATTAGAGTCTGAAGCCATGCCCCTTAATTGGATGCAGTAGGTCATTGAGAGCACCACAATTGATTTATAGAGCAACACTTTGTTGCCAAGGCTGAGCTTGCTCGTAGGCTTAAGCATCCAATTCAGCTTTCTGAGTTTAGTGCGACAGGTGGCTGCAATTTTTTGGATGTGCCCTTTCCAGGTGAGCCGCTTGTCCAGGATGAGACCCAAGTACTGCGCCTGGGGTGATTGCGGGATGGTGATATGGTGGAGTTTAACTCTAGGAAGCACCGTTCCTCTTAGAGTAAAATTGCAATGTTGCGACTTTCTTCCATTAATGACAATATTCAACCTGTTTGTCCACTTGCCGTACAGATCCAGGAAGTCCTGGGTGATCCTTGATGCCTCAACTCGGCAGGAGGAGTTCACAAGAAAGGCAGTGTCGTCAGCGTAGGTGGCCAGAAGTGTGCCCGGTTGTGTAGGACATGGCAGATCCGAAGTGTACAGAGTGTACATAATGGGACCCAGGATGCTTCCCTGTGGAACGCCAGCTCGAGCAGTTCTAATGCTTGACCTTTCCCCTCTTACCACGACCATAAAACTTCGATCAAGCAAGTATGATTTTAATAAGAGGAATTGGCCGGTCGGGAGCAGGGACTTCAACTTATGGAGTAATCCAGCATGCCAAACGCGGTCAATGGCTTCCTTGACGTCGAGGAAAATAGCAGAACTGTATTGCTTATTTTCAAAACCATTTATAATGTGTTGAACGACTCTATGTGCTTGTTCTGGCGTCCCATGATGATGCCTAAAACCGAACTAGTGGTCGGGAATGGCGTCCTGCATTCTTCTTACGGCCATAATTCTACTAGAAATATCCTCTCGAATATTTGAGAGAAAGTGGGCAGTAAGCTTATCGGTCGGTATGACTCGACAAGGTTCTCCGGTTTTCCTGGCTTTGGTATCATCGTTATCACTGCACACTTCCTTTGGGATGGTAAGTGGTGGATACGTAGCATTGAATTATAGAGGAGGACAAGGAACAGGATTCCTTTTTTGGGCAAAGCCTTGGCAATTCTGCTCTCAATGCCATCGAAACCAGGCGCCTTACTGGGATGTAACTTTCGAATGTGAAGGCAGACTTCTTCTGGGCTAACATGTTGGATCGGAAGTGCATCCGGGGAAGGAGCATTAAGAAAGGCCAGTGTTTCTTCAACATCCTCGGAACTCGCGAGGTCAAATGGCTGAAAGCGTTTCTCTAGTTCGTCCGCAAAAGCTAGAGAAATCTCTGAGTCAGATCTGCACCATGTATCGTCAGCTTTTTTTTATGGGGATCTTTCGTTTCATATTTCGTGTACATTTCCAAAGGTTGAAGCCGTACGATTTAATGGAATCCGCGTTGAGGAGCATTTCATCGAAATTTTTGGTACAGAAGTTTTTTAAAATCATCTTCAGTACGACGATATGAATTTTTGTCGACTGGATCTTGATCTTTTCAACCTTTCCAGTTCCATTACCTCAGGTTTTAAAAGAGCCTGAGGTGGGTTGGAAGGGTTTGAGACTTGTCCACAGGTTGAGGACTCGGCAGCGATATGAATATTCCGGACAAACATCTCCACAGCGTCGTTGATGTCCTCAGGAGAGCATAACATCATATTGAGGTTAACAAGCCGGTTGACTGCTGTTTGAAAGCGAGGAAGGCTCGCATTTCGAGGAAGGATGCGAGGCCTGGAGCAAATTTTTTGCGCAGCCACTCTGAATTTGATAATCAATTGGATGTGATCAGAGCTAAGCTCAAGACTTTCTGTAATGGAAAGACACTTAGACCGTATCTCGACGTAGACAGCAAAGTCAATGGTGTTGTTTGTCTTTCTGTGTCGAACTGCTGCTCCAGTTCGGATTTGGGGTGGATTCCCATCTTTAACGGGGTTAACTGGCTTTTTAGTTTGGCGCTTTATTTTAGACGGCAAAGTCGAATGGCCCTGTTGGTGTTTTTCGGCTGTATGGATAATGCGTAGTCCCTCCGGTTGCAAGGACCTGGGCATTGGATATTTGAACGAGGTCTGGGAGAGCTCTTCCACGGGTAGTTGAGTTTTGAGACCCCACAAACGGTGGTGAGCAATTCAGTCCCCTGCGATTATAAAATTTGATCCCAGATCGCGTTGCCAACCACCTTAAATGAAGTATGGATGAGCGTTCGTCACGCCCTAGCGAATAAATTTAAAAATATAATCTTCTTATGTCAAAAACAGACGGAAAATACAACAAAATAATTAGGAAAGTCGCGTGCAATACTTAATACAGCTATGATCTATAAATTAGCAAATAATTATCCTTAAATTAAAAATAAAATAAAATTTTAATTTAAATAGTATTGTTTCTAATTTCTTTTTACAGCGGTAGACTAGTCTTGCCAATGTAGGTGAGTATATCCTTTAAAGGCTCTTTCCTGTAAAGAAGATTTTTGACTTTGTACTTTTAGTCACAAACCCAGCTAATTAACAGTACGATCGTAGTACGCTAAATTCTATTTTTTTTTTTTTTAAATATATGCTTTATTTATTGAATTTTCTCTATATGAGACTAACAATAAGTATATCAAATCTTAAGAATATAACTTAACTTACAGTCATGTAGACTGAATTTAGACTAACTGGTCTAATATTTATTGCTGGGCTGGTAGATCGTTACGATGCAGACGAGTTCTGTTCGAAACCCGTCTTAAGTTCCTTGCGAGATTATTTGGGTGCAGTGTAAGCTTGTTATGGTAGCCCGCTTTCTGCTTTGCTATTTCATCTTTGACCGGTGGTATGCCCAGATCCCTGTGGATGTTTTCGTTCCGAACATACCATGGTGCCCCAGTGATTGTTCGCAGGATTTTTGATTGTGAGCGCTGTATGATGTCAACGTTGCCGTAGGTCCAAATGGGCTTAAAGGTGGAGTTGTAGAGAAGAACTTTAAAGTCCAGAGGCTGGGGTGATCGAGAATTTATAATCCAGTGTAGGCTGCTAGCTTTAAGTCTGAGATGTACTTTCTTGCATTCAATGAGCCTCCGCCAGGTTAGGCGTCTGTCGAGGTGGACGCCGAGATATGTTACATCGCTGGCTTAAGGAATCTGCGTACTATTCAAAGTTAGTGGGGGGCTCGATTGTCTGTTAAGGGTAAACGTTATATGTTTACACTTTTGTTCATTAATTTTGATTCGCCAGTCTGATAGCCACTTTTCAACTACCACCAAATGATCAGCCAGTTGAGCTGTTGCTCTAGTTGGGCATCTCGAGCGGCACAGGATTGCGGTGTCGTCAGCAAATGTGGACGTAGTCAGCCTCTCGTTCGTAGGGATTTCTGCTGTGTATAGGACAAACAGGGTACGGCCCAGGGCGCTACCTTGTGGGACTCCGGCTTCAATGTTATACTCTTTGGATGTCCTTGTATTGCATCTAACCTCAAAGACTCTGGCAGTAATGTTATGGTTTTACACTACACTTGGTCGAATGCCTGAGAGACGTCGAGGAATATCGCACTAAAATATTCCCGATGTTCGAAGGCTGTACGAATTTCTGAAGTTATCCGGTTGACTTGCTCGATGGTTCCGTGGCTTTCACGAAACCCGAATTGATGTGCCGGGATTAAGTTTTGTTCTCTTAAATATGGTGTAATGCGCATGAGCAGGCATTTTTCCAGCAATTTGGACAGACACGATAGTAAGCTTATTGGCCTGTACGATGAGGGAATTGTGTGGTCTTTCCCAGGCTTCGGTATCATTATAACCACGGACTTTTTCCATTTTTTGGGGTAGTAGCCAAGTTTTGTGATCCCGTTAAATAGCTTGCATATAACATCCACTGCGCAGTTTGGAAGTTCAATTATCATTTTTGGGGTTATTAGGTCGCCCGCTGGAGCCTTTTTCGGTTTTATTTGCTTCCTAATGACGTTAGCCATTTTAGGTGCTTGAAACAAAATCGGGTTAATTGCAATTTCAGAGCTAAGCGGCGGTAGTTGAAGAGAGTTTGTGGCGGCGTTCGGCTGAAATACATTTCGTAGGTGTAAAGCAAATGTTTCGGCTCTGTCTTCGTCACTGCGGGCCCAAGTACCCGAGGAGTTTCTAATCGGAGTGACTGATTCTATCGGAGAGCTTAAATTTGGGTGAGCTCTCCACAAAGGATGCTTTGTACTGGTCGGCGACAGTTTCTCGATGTACCGGCGCTGCGCAAGCTCCTCTTCTTGCTTGAAGGTTTTGGTGAGTCTGCGGGTGGCATCATTATAGAATTGCTTCGAATGGGGCGAACCAGTTGTTCGATTTGCAGATTAGTTTTGTATTGGTTGCTACCCACGATTGTCTCTTCTGGTGTTGAGATTTTGGCTGCTGCCACGAGTACGGACTCCAGGGCATCAGCACAGAAGTCGATGTCGTTCTCTATGTTTAACTGTGGTGTTAGTTCAATGTGGGAACTTACGTACTTTTTGTACTTTAGCCAGTTAGTTCTAGTCGAGGTCAGCCTGAAGAGGTGCTCGATTACTTTCGGGCTTTGAAGGAGAGTTATTGAAACAGCCGAGTGGCCCGATGATAAGTCCGATAGCGATTTGGCGCTTACTAAATTTCTTGGGATGTTCTTGGTCACAGGGAAGTCAATTAAGTCCGGGAGTTTTCTGGGGTCAGCTGGCCAATATGTGGGACTGCCAGGGGAGACATAGTCGAGTTTGTTGCTCAAATTTATGATTGCTTTATACAGTAGTCTTCCTTTGGGCGTCACGAGTCTTGATCCCCAGTGCGTGTGCTTGGCGTTGTAGTCTCCTCCTGCTATAAAGCGATCTCCGAGTGAATTGTAGAAGTCCAAGAATTGCTCTTCAGTTATTGTAAAACGCGGTGGGCAATACACAGCGGCTATAGTGATACTGCCGTGTCCTGCTTGTAGTTTTATAGATGTAGCCTGCAAATAATTTGTTGCAAACCTCTGGTGAAAGTGGTGCTTAATGCGTTCCCTGATTAGGATTCCAGTTCCTCCGTGAGCCTTACCGTCCGGATGATCTGTGCAGTATGAAGTATAACCTCTTATTTGGAAGTTGTATTTACTTGTAAGATGCGTTTCTGCCAGCAGCATTACATCTATTTGGTTTTCATTGAGGAATTGAGTTATTTCAAGTTTGTGCCGTGAAACGCCATTGGCATTCCACATGGATATTCGAAGACAAGACATCGATTATTTAGATTGCAAATTTATTAAAATGTTTTGATTTTGCATAAGGTTTGTCATTGTTGTTTTCATGAAGGACATAAATTCCATCATACCCTGTTGTAAAGTCAGCATCATGGTTTCCATGCTGTTTGGTATTTGTCCTATTGCTTGCTGAGGTGTTATTATATTTTGCTCAGAGCATTGAGCTTGTGGGAACCCCGTCTGATTGGCAAGTCCTGATTTTAGGGCACTGGCGTATGAAACTCCCCCATTTGTGTTGAGGGGCCCAAATGAAGATCTGGCTGCTTTCGCAAAGAAAACATTAGGTGTGGTTTGGGACTGCACGTACGCATTTGGTGCATTCTGGGAGCGTGCTTGTTTTGCTTGTTGAAACTGACTCTTTAGCTCTTTATAGACCGGGCAGCCTCTGTAGTTTGCGGTATGGTTATCTCCACAGTTAGCGCATTTCTTTGTCTTTGGGTTCAAGGGCAAGGTTCGGATTTGTGGAAGCCACCACAAGCTACGCAGACTGAACGAAGCCCGCAGTTGTTTCTGGTGTGTCCATACTCTTGGCAGTTTGTGGATTGCAGCGGGCCATTCCGCTTATGCGGTTCTTCAACAGCAATCCTTCTGTGCAACAGGAATTGCAGTTTATAGATCGGGTGCACTTCATTTTTCTTCAAGGCTCTGCTTTCTGGCTCCAGTTCGACCTTAAAGAGTGGTTGCGGCTTTGTATTTTTGTTGATAATATTAATAATATTTTTGGAAAAGAATTCTTTTTCTTTCAGTGCCTCTTTTACCTGATTGGTGGATACGTCGGGCTCTATGCCCTTTAGCACTACTTGCAAGCCCTTGCCACTATTGAGCTGGTACGTGTAGTAGGGTTTCCTAGCCTCGTCTACGTAATTAGTAACAGCTCTGAATTGATCTTCACTTTTAGCTTGAAGCTTTGTTTCATGAATATTCCCTTTAACAAGAGGAGTAACATAAAAGTTGTCATTCCCGACCAGCGCAACAATTTTCTTTACTAGGGCATTTGAGTTCTGTTCCCTTATGTAAATTGGTGGGGGCTTTGGTTTCTTTTAAACAGCCTGTCCAGATTCGGATTGATTATTATCAATTTCCGACAATAGGGCGAATCTGTTGTTACTAGATGCCCCTGGTTGTTCGCTGCCTTTATTAGGGCAATTTTGTTTTGGTTTATTTCCAACCATTTTATTTTGCGGGCTTAGCTTTCGTTTGATTTGGATGTAATGCCAGTCTGTATAGCCGGAACCACTTGTTGTTGTTTGATATTGCCGATATTGGCACTCGTACTTACAATTGTCTTTGTAGTTTTATTCGGCGCTGCAGAAGTTGCAAACGCATTCGAAATCGCGTTGTTGTTAACGGCGATTGTTAACGAGGTCGCAGTGCTCGTGGCTGGTGAGCTGTGAGTCGAAGCTGGGGGTGGGGTTCTACACTGCAAGCTCCGTGAAGTGGGAGTTGGTGTGAGTAGGGCGGGAGAACAAGACCGTGCTCTCGCACTGTCAATGGTCAGTAGGGCTGAGTTGCTCTTTGAAGAAGTACTTTCTACTTCTGTATCACGGGTTGAGAAATAAGAAACATAACTGTTTCTCTGGTCTACGGAGCTTCTACGCTCATTTTTTGAATCGCCGCTCATTGAGCTATCACTCGTGGCACTTCTTAGTTTTTATAATAACTTTGCACTAGTTTTTTACATAGCACTAATTATTATTTACTGTTTTTAGCAAAAAGATTGCCTTTATTACACCACTCCAGTATTTTTAGTTATTGTTTTTCACTTTTGAGCGGTTTTTTTCCGGAGCTTGTGCAAAACACGACTGCACTCTCCGGCTGTTGTTTGTACCTGTGCTTAATTCTATTGACTTCCAAAAAGATGGTGTTACACTGGAAAGATTGTTTAACTTGGGAAAGAAGCCATTTGCAAGTGAATAAAAATAATTTCTTGAGGATGGATTCCTTCTGTACGACGGGAGGCATACTTGAAATAACTTAAAAGCACCATTACAATTAAATTAATATATAAACCTATTGCTCTCGGTATAGGAGCAATTCATACATAATAGATTCCTACTTGGGAGGAGCTAAGTTCATTCTTGACTGAGCGCCATTGAACTAAAGAGGCCATAAATGGCATGTCGGATTATCTCGTTTCCGAGTATTTTATCCTAATAATGGCAAGTTTCCTGAGGCTTGGTGCAGAGAAACAATATTACATTATAATAAGTATTGCCTCAATTGCTTGGATCTTGACGCAAAGGTAATCGCTGCTAGAAGTGTGGAAGGAACCACCACGTTCTTTCATGTATGCATATATTAATTTGAGATAAATGGTTTTCTTGCTACGGCTGTCCTTGCAAGGAGAAATACTCAGGCCAAGTAAACGCATAACTTCGCGCAATCCGCATCCAAAAGTCCAGAATTCTTTTCTAAGCAATTTTTCGCGGGTATTCTCCGGGCCACTATAATTAAGTTCTACCAATCCTTGACCAAGCCAAACTTTCCCGTTTTCAACTTTGAAAACTTTGTATCACCAATCCCGGACGCGTTACTTGTATCCCATATTCTATAACCTTATAAAGGCAATTTATACTGCTCGGAAAAAATATCAACACTTTGACATCACCAAATCAATAAAAAGCGGCTCTAGTAAGAGCTATGATACGTATTATTTTTGGTTTCTGAGCAGTAACAGGCAATTTAGTTTTGCTACTGCTGCACGCAGCTAGGTCAAATCCACATGCAGTAAAACTATTTTATAAAAAATGTAACATGATCCAGTTTTCTTTGTTTCGGAGATATCGAGCTTTAAAACAATATGTGTCAACAACACATAGTAACGATTTATTTTAGTTTTTACATTTGTTGTGTGTGCACATACTAACATATATATTTAAGAACAATCTAATATGTATCTGCCAATGGTTTAATCATAAAACTTGAATTACACAGGAATATTAGTTCGGACAGGGTACTTTAGTTAAGAAGTAATTTGGAATACGCGTAAGCCGTAGTAAAAATTGTTGCTGTAACTTAAATTGTTGTTAACTTTTGTGTGCTTTTAAAATGCAATGTTCTATATAGTGAAAGCCAATTAATCTATCTATAATAACGAGCGATAAAATCACGATCCTGATATTGCATTTTGACTCGGTATCCCGATCTTCTAAGATCCTCCCTTAAATGAATCATTTCAGTGAATAATTCATAAAACAGGTCCCAATCTTTAAAATCCCCAAAGAATGTGGGTACCTGAATTTTTGGAAGTGTTAAAATCATCAACTTTTTGATTTGTAACATCCCTCACTTTCGGCACGTTATCCTTAAGTTCTTCTTTCATAGTTTTAATTAAAACGTCAAACTCCAATTCATTTAAAACATCATCAAACATACCAATAACATTAATTATTTCGTCTTCTTTTAAGGGTCTTAAAGCACGAAAAAAGGCCTTTTTTTTTTTAAATCTTAAGACAATTTTGCAAATTTCATTTATTGTACATTAATGTATAAGGTTTGACCAACATTGTGTAAAAATTTGAACCAAAAATATTAAAAATTGCGCCGTTGAGGCAGGCTTGAACTTGACCACATCAAAAATTGTGTCCTTGCGGTAGACACAATATCTCCGTCAATTTTTATCTGAAATCAAAAAACCAAAGTTATTCTGATAGTGTATGTGTCTGGCTTGTCCTTTACGAGTCATTTTTTTTAAATTAAAAATTGATTTTTTTGTAGCGCTTTTTAAAAAAGTGCCTTTTTTTACGTAAATGTTGGCCATATTTTGGCTTATAAAATTAGTTATAATTGAAAATAAAACAAGAGAGAACGCTATAGTCGGGTGCCCCGACTATCAGATACCCGTTACTCAGGTAAAGGGAGTGCGAGGGAGATGGAGATAGAAACTTTGATCACGCATAACTTTTTAACGAATGGTGCGATTTGAAAAATTTCTTCTACATTTCGATAGGTATTGATAAACACAATAAAACTGCACTTTTACTTTTCCGAAATATTTAAATTTTTAAAATCGTATATTAGCGATTGTGGGCGTTAAAGGGGGCGTGGCACTATTTTGAAACAAACTTGCGCTGCGTAGGAACTCCTAAAATCTACATGCAAAATGCCAATCTTGTAGCTTTTATAGTTTCCGAGATCTCAGCGTTCATACGGACAGACAGACGGACAGACAGACGGACAGACAGACGGACAGACAGACGGACAGACAGACGGACAGACAGACGGACAGACGGACATGGCTAGATCGACTCGGCTAGTGATCCTGATCAAGAATATATATACTTTATAGGGTCGGAAACGCTTCCTTCTAGCTGTTACATACTTTTGCACGAATACAATATACCCTTTTACTCTACGAGTAACGGGTATAAAAAATCCCTTCGTCAGCGACAACAAAAACATGTCTAAAAAAAGTGTGCAAAAGCAGAAGTCGATCGGTGCAATAGTTTTTGAGAAAACGTGACTACCGACTTCAAAAGAGTGGTTTTGAGAAGAACGCGTTTAAAGTGCGCATCTGCTCGACGCCAGAGCCCGAATTGCCTGTTGTGACTCATTCGACGCGCTGGGCTTTAAATTTCTGACATTCCTAGTTTTGCTTCGATCGACTTGAAATTTTCGGCCAACATTCCTGACACTTTGTACTATTACATAAAAAAAGTTTGAAAAAAATGAATTTTTTGAAGTGTCAAGACCCGGATAACCCCATAAACCATCTTTTTCCAATAAAAATTTATTGTATCTATTCTGATTGGAAAAGTTTTATTTTTTCCATTATCTATAGCTACCAATGTTACATTTAAATAATTTTTTAGAGGTTCTATGTATTTCGAAAATTTGCATGCAGTTTTTGGACTCTGCTCTGAGTTAGAAGCCTTTGGACCCGGCCCGTATGATACATCCATATCGGCACCAAAAGTCGTTTGCTTCTGCCCAGAACATGAAGCCTCCTGTCCTTGCTCCTCTTTGAAACCTAAGCCCATTTTATTTCGAATATCCTGCTTATCCTGAATTTTTCCATCATAGCTACATAATGGTTTTTCCTTAAATAGTCGTGATCTACTTCATTTTTTTTAAGTAACAATTTCCTTCCTATGGTTTCGTAAAGCTTTGCGGGCTTTACTTATAATCGTGCAGAGAGAGTTCCGCTCAATTTTAACAATTTCTATTAATTATAATAGTATTATATATATATATGTAAAAAAAATTGACGTCACCCTTTGGAGCCTCCTTACCAGCATCAGCTAGTCGTCGCCGGTTTGTGGCACGCTGATGCTCATTCGATGCAGTTTGCCTCCTACGCTTGTTGATCTGCTGCTGATGTCCGGGGCCTATGGGCTTAGGCGGTACCGGTGCCGGTCATCGCACAGGTATAGTTGCAGTACACGCTTTCCAACGGTCCAGGGCACCCAGCTGGGAAGGCTTTAATGATTGCAGATTTGTCGCAGCCATTTGTTGTTCCAACGATTGCTTTTTGTTGTTAGCTGTTTTTCTCCTGTCACTGATGATTTTTATTTTATTTTATTTTTTATACCCTTGCAGAGGGTATTATAATTTTGGTCAAAAGTGTGCAACGCAGTGAAGGAGACATCTCCGACCCTATAAAGTATATATATTCTTGATCAGGATCACCTCCTGATCACCTTCCTTTCTTGTTTGTTTTGTGTTTTTTGTTGACGAACGACGAAGATAAAATTTTTTTTTATAATTTGTTTTGATTTTTAAAATATTTTTTGTTTTGACGATTTTGCTGATGTCTTCTTCTTATTTTTTTCACTTTTGTTTGACGATGTTCTTTTAAACTGTAACTTTTTCGATGTAAGCCTCGAATACGCTACTTTGAATTTGTCGATTTCTCCACCACTATGTCACACTTTTATTCGATGTTTCGGCCTCGAATACCCCACTTTAACAATATTTGCACGGTGGTAATATTATTTTAAAAATTTTTTTTTATACCCTTGCAGAGGGTATTATAATTTCAGTCAAAAGAACGCAGAAGGAGACATTTCTGACCCTATAAAGTATATATATTCTTGATCAGCATCACAAGGAGAGTCGATCTAGCCATGTCCGTCTGTCCGTCCGTCTGTCCGTCCGTCCGTCCGTTTCTACGCAAACTAGTCCCTCAGTATTAAAGCTATCTGCTTGAAACTTTCCCAAAAGTTGTCTTTCTATTGCAGGTAGTATATAAGTCAGAACGAGCCGGATCGGGCGACTATATCATATAGCTGCCATATAACAGAACGATCGGAAATGACATAACTTTGGTGTTTGTAAAGTTAGGAAGATGGGATTTTCTATGGGTTTTATTTTTGGCCAATCAATTCAACCTACCAAATTTCATAAGGATCGGCCGACTATATCCTACAGCTGCCATATAACTGAACGATGGGAAATGCCATAACTTTGGTGTTTTTAAAGTTAGGAAGTTGGGATTTTTTATGAGTATTAAGAATGCATCATATGAATAGTTTTGGAGAATATAATTTACAGAATGTTCTGCAAGGGTATATCAACTTCGGCTCCGCCCGAAGTTAGCTTTTCTTTCTTGTTGTTTTAAATGACGATTTTTCGACCACAATATCACAAAAAATATTATTAACTGACTTGCACCTTACAGCATCTTTAAGGCGTTTGTTCTTTGAGAAGCATTACCATAGGGGGTGCAACTGCAAAGACGTCGAAGAACCAAAATGTAAATGCCTTGACCAAACAAAGATGAAAAGGCATCCACATTTGTTGAGTTCTAGATTAAAGCTGATTTTATTTTTCTAAGTCTCTGTTTAGGTAAATAACATGAGATTTTTATAATACACTTATCTATGGTCTACGCAAAGACCACATCTGTTTGCCTGAGCGGGATCCTTATTAACGGTCTCCCGCAAGGCGACCCCTTGACCAGTTTGAGAACTATAATTAATGTCCGGCTCAAGTGCCCTGTACTTAAGATTACGATTGTTCGGCACTGCACTCTTGTAGGTTTTAAGTTACAGATTGTTATTTATTTTGATTTACATATTGACATGAACATAGCTCGTTAAGTCTTAAATTTATGGCAATTAGTGTTCTTCTTGAACATGTTATTTATAGTGTGTTCAGAGTGTCTGAACACCGTGCAAAATAACTTTTTGCTCTACGGTGCCTTAAGGGGGGAATCCAGTTTAGGAGGCAAAAATTCGAGTGTTTTTGTGATTTTTATACCCGTTACTCGTAGAGTAAAAAAGTATATTGTATTCGTGCAAAAGTATGTAACAGGTAGAAGGAAGCGTTTCCGACCCTATAAAGTATATATATTCTTGTTCAGGACCACTAGCCGAGTCGATCTAGCCATGTCCGTCTGTTCGTCTGTCTGTCCGTCTGCCTGTCTGTCTGTCCGTATGAACGCTGAGATCTCGGAAACTATAAAAGGTAGAAGATTGGCATTTTGCATGTAGATTTTAGGAGTTCCTACGCAGCGCAAGTTTGTTTCAAAATGGTGCCACGCCCCCTCTGACGCCCACAAGCCACAAGCTGTGGCCACAGTTTTGATGCTATTATGAAAATTTTAATTGATGTGTATTTGTTTCGTCAATAGCTATCGATTGGCCTAATAAAAGTTTGCCACGCCCACTCTAACGCCCAAAAACCCATTAAACGCTTAAGCCTGGCTAGCGCCTACATTTCCGCCTTTCATGGCCCGTGGTACCAATGTTTTGGTGTAGATGGCGCAATACAATACAATAGCGCCATCTAACGGATGACTTTGGAACAGCTGGCCAAGGTGCTAATTCGAGCGGCGAAAAACATACAAGAAGGCATATTTATATTAAGTTGTTTAGCTGAGTAACGGGTATCTAATAGTCAAGGCACTCGACTATAGCGTTCTCTCTTGTTTTTTAATGAGAACAAATAATTCCAATTTTTTATACCCGTTTCTCGTAGAGTAAAAGGGTATATTGTATTCGTGCAAAAGTATGTAACAGGTAGAAGGAAGCGTTTCCGATCCTATAAAGTATATATATTCTTGTTCAGGATCACTAGCCGAGTCGATCTAGTCATGTCCGTCTGTCTGTCCGTCTGTCTGTCTGTCTGTCCGTATGAACGCTGACATCTCGGAAACTATAAAAGCTAGAAGATTGGCATTTTGCATGTAGATTTCAAGCCCCCTCTGACGCCCACAAGCCACAAGCTGTGGCCACAGTTTTGATGCTATTATGAAAATTTTAATTGATATGTATTTGTTTCGACAATACCTGTCGATTGGCCTAATAAAAGTTTGCCAAGCCCACTCTAACGCCCAAAAACCCATTATTACAAAAGTATGCCTTCCGTATGTTACGGATAAACACAATTTTGGGGAACATGGAGATTCCAAAATTGCATAAAGTTTGGCAACTCAAGTCGACTCGTAGATCCCCACATTTTATTTTGGTTTGAAAGACCCCGTTGCAAATCAACGGCCTCCACGTGGCGTTCTTTGGGTACCGATTTTAACATAAAAATCGGGAGCTAATTCGAGCGGCGAAAAACATACAAGAAGGCATATTTATATTAAGTTGTTTAGCTGAGTAACGGGTATCTAATAGTCGAGGCACTCGACTGTAGCGTTCTCTCTTGTTTTAATCTTGGAGCGTAGTTATTTATATTTTGAACTACCTTTTTAAATTATGGTAAGTCATTTTCGATGGAATTGGGGGAGTTAGAGGCTGGTGTTGACCCCTTGCGGGACACCTGGAGCTCGCAGTTTTGGGTCAGTGAGCTTTTTCACTAACGCTAACCTTTGATGGTGCCCAATTAAAACAAAACCGCACCAGATTTTAATTAAATTTTAATTCTAAAAGACACCAAGGCCTTAATTACAAAGTTTAATGTTTATGTTTAAGATTATTTGGTTGGGCAGGCAGACCGATTTGTCTGTGCCTTTTAACCGCGAAAGTATAAACGAAGAGAATGGGCAGGCGATCTGCGACCGTGCCTTCAGCGAGCGAGTACAAAATCGAAACTGAACTTAAGTAGATACTTGCCGTGGACAAAGGGCCAGGCAGCGATCGGCGAACGAATTCAAAAGGAGTAGCAATTACAGTAATTGAAAGAAATGCCACGCAGGGCCAATAGAAAAGGCAAAAAACAAACATCGAGAATTCAATTTACGTTAAGATTAGAAACTTTAAGAATTTATTTAGGCTGACAAAAGTATGCCTTCCGTATGTTAAGGATAAACAAAATTTTGGTGAACCGTTGGAAGACCAGGGCTTTCAACCAGATCTTGCTTCGGCAGGACGCACAACTTGCAGACAGCTCTTCGAGTGGTTCCGGTTGGTGCTCGTATTACTGCCACACGAGCAACTCCATCAGATCCAGGCACCAATTCCATGACCCTGGCTAATGGCCATTTAAGAGGAGGCAAGTTCTCGTTTTGAGCCAGGACGACATCGTTGACTTATAGAGCAGGTTTGGGGATGCGCCACTTTGACCGTTGCTGCAACAGGGTCAGACACTCTTCACGCCACCGTGACCAGAAGATTTGTTGAAAATAAGCAATTCTCTGCCAGCGGTCCAAACGGTTGAAATTTAGCTTTTTGACGTCAGGCTCAGAGTACAACACCAGCGGAACTGGCCAAGAAAGTGTGCAGGAGTTAGCACCTCAAGGTCTGCTGGATTCTCTGAAAGAGGTAGTAAAGGTCGTGAGTTGATAATTGCTGCAATGTGGCAAAAGACTGTACGCAATTCATCGAATGATAATAGAGATGGGCCAACCGAACGATAAAAATGAAATTTGGCCGTTTTTACTGCAGCCTCCCAGAGGCCTCCAAAGTCAGGCGAACGTGGGGGAATAAAACGCCACTCAATTGAATCTTCTAGGCAGAATTCCTCTATAGCTCGAATGTGTGGGCCAGACAGGAATAGATTCTTCAGCTCATCCAGTTCGTTTTAGCTTCAACGAAGATTGTAGCATTATCTGACCATATCCGGGCAGGTTTGCCTCTGGTGAGAATAAACCGCTTCAATGCTCCTAAGAACGCTTGTGTTGAAAGATCCTGAACAAGCTCCAGGTGGATCGCTTTCGTCGCGAAACAGATGAAAACGCAGAGGTACGTTTTCACAGGCACCTTGCTTCGAACTCCGGTTTTGTCGCAAAATGGCCCTCAGAAATCCAGACCAGTAACCATGAACGTTGATGTTGCATTTACACGATCCTTAGGAAGGTCAGCCATTAAATGCTATTGTGGTTTAGCTCGGAAGCATATGACGCACTTGGACGTTGCAGATGATACTGTTTTTCGGCCACCCATCGACCAAAATTGAAGACGCATGTTAGCGAGCAGCGCTCGAATTACAGTATCTAGGTATACTGGGGGTCAAGTCCAATGGGTGTACCTAGCACTAGTACTGTGAGTTGAGTCCAATGGGTGGTTTCAGTGTATTTAATATAATTAAGTTTAATAAATGAGAACCTCCTTCGGCTTCGGTCAAAATTATAATGAATCTTTATTGTTCTACAAACTAAAGAGTAACTTCTGGAATACATTGGAATATATGGGAATGAAATGGTATAATTGGGAGTTCGCATATCTAGCAGATTCGAGTGGAGAATGAGAATCTGCATAGTTGGCAGGTTTGTCGTAACTGAACTGTTGGTTTGTTTGTGGTTTCGCATAGCTGTTAAGTGTTGGTTCTGCTTACTTTCGTTGGTTCCCAAACTCAGCATTTATTCGTCCAGTGTTTGGGTTAATGACCATTTGTCTGAGTCGCTGAGGTTTGGGGGGCGGCGATGTGTCCGCAACAATGTGTGCGGTAACTCCTCCCCCCCTAGAGTGGAGAGAGAGCCATAACGAAGGAATGGTCGGCTCCACAGAGGTAGTGACGGTCGGCACGTGTGGGAGGAAGATGGTCTGTGGTTTATGGCATAATCGGAGGATGACGATCAGGATAAGGGTCAATGATATTGCTGAGTATATGGCCGTAAATTTGTAGTGTGTTATGTTATCCATATTGATGATTTTTCCAGCTGTCGAAAGGACTTCTAAGTGTAATTTTTCCAGTGATAATGTTTTGATCGTTTGATTTTTTGTTATCTTGACGACTGGTGGAAGTACGAGAGTGAAATGATCATGTTCCACTAGTTCTCTGTCGCTGTATTCTATTCCGTTTATCCATATGGTACAATTCTTATAACGTATTAAGAAAGAGCCACTTAAAAGTATTTCATCGTTGCAGGTTGCTTTAAGGTTGATTTTCCGGTTCGAATATGTTCATTTCGTGACCTGTGTCTATCATGTCACATTTTGTCTCCTTTACGTTTTTGACAATGTCCAACAGGCATTTGTTGTTTTTTGTTGTCAAGTCCGTGTGGATTCCCTGACAGAAGAACTCTTGTTCCACCTTAAGGCAGCTTTCGCGAAATTGATGTAAAGTGTTGTTATCATGTGCCAAGAATTCGGGGGAAATGATGAAATGTGAATTATTTACTGGTAGGGGTATGATGTGGGTGAACTTATAAATTTTTGTATCCAAAATTGGTATCTTAACATTAAACAATAGTTTGTTATTAAAAGTGAAACAAGATGGTGTAAGTATATTATAGATGTGTTCATCTAATTGTAAGGTAATGTTTTGTGTGGTTAACACATTTCTTATAGTATTTATTTCTTGTTTGTTAAACAAAAATTTTGGGATTAAGCCCAATTTGCTGGCCAGAAGGCTCTCAGCTATATTATTAATGAGTTCTTTCAAGGTATCAATATGGAAATTTATTCGATTAATATATTGGAGTGTACAATTTTTTTTCTCTTTCTTCCCTAAGTTCTTTGAAGATAGTGTTTTGTGCTGTGTCTAGAAATTTTTGTATTTGGATTTGGTCGCTATTTATATGGTTCGTAATATTATTAAGTCTAATAATAACCTGCTTATCGAAATTTGCCTGTTTTTCTTGGGTATTTTTTAATGCGTGGGAGGTACCTTTTAGGGTATTGATTTCTGCAAGTATGTTTTGTCCGTCGTTATTGTCTAAATTACCCGAAATTGACTTGAGATTGGTTTCTAGGCCGTTAATTAAACCCCTTTTTGTTCTAGCGTGTGGGAGTAGGGTGTCTATTCTGGCTTTTAGTTGTTGTAGTTTCCCTTTTATAATTCCTAGCGAAATGTCAAATGTTTCATCTAGTCTGAGGGCTTTTAATGTGTTTTTTATTCCGGAAAGGCATTCTTTAAACTCTTGGACATCTACGACATGGGTTAGAATTGTATAGCTCTGTGTTATACGAGCGTCTCCCAGATGAATGAAGGCGAGGGGTGAAGATCCGTTGAGTCTTTCTAAAGAGAAGGACTGCGTGGCGGAATGAGTAGTTCTGGAATGAAGTAGTTCATTGAGTGTTATTATTTCTCCTGATTATCTTTCTTATTTTCTGCTTGTGTAGTTTTTGTTGTCTGGTTGTTAGTAATGTAACTCCTTTATCGGTCCTGACTTTGTGTAAGGAAAATCTAGGTGTTAGTGTTCGCAGCAGAACGCCTAAATTTAATTGTTTATTATCAATTTATAAATGTAACGTAGTTTGCTAACAGCATCTGCGTTGCGCTAACAGCACCATGTTAATTTAACACTACGAATGTAAAACCTAAAAAACAAACACTGTACAACACCTACTATTCTCTTCTCTCGTTCTTGCCTAAGGCTAAAAGTACACGATCTTAAAACGAAGGCTAGGTTTTTTTATTTTAAATTAATAGAAACGGCCGAAGTGGGATGCAAAACAGCATCTCCTCAAAACATTGGTGACCCCGACGTGATACTATCTGGGTTTTAGTGCAAATCGCAACTTCAGTTCTAACCTTTTGCTGTCTGGCCAAACGCCGTCAGGCACATTCCTCACACACACACATACAATCGTCTCCAGAAAACGGTAATCCCGTTTTCCTGTGCCCAAATTTGACTTTCGCAATCGTCAAGGGTAAATTTCTTGCATCCGTTAGTCGTGCTACAGTGAACAACATCTAAGATGGCCAAAGTTGCTGACAACTTGCCACCGCAGACAGTCAAGATAAAGAATCGGCTGATATTGACTTCTACAAGGCCAAGTGCGCATCCCTTCAGCGCCAACTAAAGGCAATGGGCGACCATTTCAGCATCGGCGACTTGAGTTCCTACGATGAAGGCGACTTATTAGTTCGTATAGACACAGTTAACAAAATGAAGGACGACTTCGAAATGTGGCAAGATAAAGTGGAAAGGGTGGAAAGCAAAGTCTTCGCTGACTCGCCACATGGATGCCTTTATGAAGTCACACATTGCAGATGCTAACTCAACAGCATTTCCTGCCTACCAGGACAATACCAATTTTCCCTCCCAACTAAACAAGCGCAAGTCTCGGCTACCAGAATTACACTTACCCAGGTTCAGCGGCAGCTACGAAGATTGGCCAGATTTCATTGCCATGTACAACAGTGTCGTAGGGAACAACGAGGATTTAAGCAATGTAGAGAAATTTCAACACATGCGCGCATGCTTGGATGGCGCGGTTTTAAACACAATCAAATCGTTGGAACCCCTGATGCCAATTACGATAAGGCATTGGAGTTACTTACAAAGCGTTTTGATAACAAATTGCTACATTTTCAGGGTCATGTTCGAGATATTTTTGGGCTGGCAAATGTTGAAAAAGGATCTTCAGAAGCCCTGCGCGGTCTAAGTGACAAAATCAACTCACACCTTCGGGGGCACCATGTCAACCATTCCTCAACTGGCCGATGGATTACCATTCACATTATCTCACGCAAGCTCGACCACAGCACTCAGGAAAGATGGAAGGAGGCATTGCCATCCGGCAAGCTTCCCAGCTGTACTGATATGTCAACCTTCCTGGAAAGGAGACGCCGCATGCTGGAAAATCTTAACAGCGCTACGGTTCCCACACCTAGCCTTCAGGTGAGCCGAAGCTCCCATAGATCAAATCGAAGCTCTTTTATTGCCACAAACATCAGAAACCAACAACTTTGTACCTTTTGCGATTCTAAGGATCACTATATCGTGAAATGCCTACAATTCATAAATCTGTCCCCAAACTTACGTCACAAGGAAGCCAAACGTTTAAATCTGTGCCTAAATTGTCTCCGGAAAGGTCATGGCTTGCAGCAATGTCGCTCAGGGCATTGCAGGCACTGTCAGCAAAAGCACCATTCTTTACTGCATTTGGCCCCCATAGCGGCTCAATCACCAGTCTCATGTACACCTGGCTCGCAGCTTGCAATTGCATCCCAGCCAAGTATACCAGATTTATCAACGCCCTTAGCTTCCACTCTCGTAGCCACTTACCCTGAAGACAACTCTAGGAACGTGGTCAACAAGTCCTCCGAGTACGTATTGCTCCCTACTGCAATCGTTTATGCAAAAGGCCATTCAGGCGTGTATATACCATGCCGTGCCTTGTTGGATTCTGGATCCCAACTCAACTTTATCACCACGCGTCTGGCTAACCAGCTCCAGATAAAGGTTCATCATGCAGCCGTATCGATATCAGGAATTGGCGAGTCAACGATAGCATCTAACTTGTCAACTGACATTGTAGCTCAGTCCTATGACAAGAGATTCACCACATCCTTCCCAGCAGTCATAACTCGATCGATAACAGATTATCAACCGAACTTTGGCCTCGACATCTCCAACTGGAGCATTCCTAAAAATATATCACTCGCAGACCACACGTTTTTCAAATCTCAGAGAATAGATTTATTGCTTGGGCCGGTCTATTTTTCGACCTAATCTGTGAAGGCCAAATTCGAATGGCAGACAATTTACCGATTCTCCAAAAGACCAAACTAGGTTGGGTGGCTTCAGGTGGACACCATCTCGTTCGCAACAGCTATTCATCTCTGGCGGCCTTTCGTAAAGTCCCTAAGTTTGAGGATGATTCCTTATCAGAGATCGTAAAAAGATTCTGGCGAATCTCCAACAACATCCGCTGAAGACGAAATATGCGAACAGCAGTTTCTACAGTGCTACTCTAGACTTGAGTCGGGTCAGTACTCCGTAAGGTTGCCGACTAAATTCAGCACTGACACGTTAGGAGATTCCTTTCAACGCACACTTAGACGCTTCAAGGCGCTCGAAGTCAAACTTTCAAAAAACCTTCAAACTAAACTGAAGTACTCTGCTTTCATGCACGAATACATCGAGCTGGGCCATATGTCACTGGCTTCCAAGCAGCATGTTTTCCCACAATTCTATTTGCCGCATCATTGCGTTGAAAAACCGGATAATCTACGTCAGGAGTATCTCTTAATGATCTGCTACATACGGGCCTGTCGATACAACCCAAACTTTTTAACATTCTCATAAAAGACCAAACTAGGTTGGGTGGCTTCAGGTGGACACCATCTCGTTCGCAACAGCTATTCATCTCTGGCGGCCTTTCGTAAAGTCCCTAAGTTTGAGGATGATTCCTTATCAGAGATCGTAAAAAGATTCTGGCGAATCTCCAACAACATCCGCTGAAGACGAAATATGCGAACAGCAGTTTCTACAGTGCTACTCTAGACTTGAGTCGGGTCAGTACTCCGTAAGGTTGCCGACTAAATTCAGCACTGACACGTTAGGAGATTCCTTTCAACGCACACTTAGACGCTTCAAGGCGCTCGAAGTCAAACTTTCAAAAAACCTTCAAACTAAACTGAAGTACTCTGCTTTCATGCACGAATACATCGAGCTGGGCCATATGTCACTGGCTTCCAAGCAGCATGTTTTCCCACAATTCTATTTGCCGCATCATTGCGTTGAAAAACCGGATAATCTACGTCAGGAGTATCTCTTAATGATCTGCTACATACGGGCCTGTCGATACAACCCAAACTTTTTAACATTCTCATAAAATTTCGTCTTCTCAGAGTTGCTATGTGCGGCGATATTTGCAAGATGTATCGCTGTGTGCGAGTAACTCACCCAGATCAATTTCTTCAGTGCATCCTATGGCGCGATCGTTGGATACCGTAACGTACGGAACCAAGCCCGCTGCCTTTCTAGCAATTCGAGCAATGCAGCAGCTGGCTCTCGACGAAGAAAAAAACTTCCCACTAGCTGCGATAATCGTGCGACAGGATTTTTATGTAGACGACTTAGTTTCAGGAGGAGATTCCGTGGAGGAGGCCGTCCAAATCCGTCTACAAGTAAAAGAACTATTGGCAAAGGGTAATTTTCCGATTCGAAAGTGGTGCTCAAACGAGGATGCCGCATTAGAAGGAGAAAGCGATTCAGATTGTGAAAAGCTTATGGAATTTAAGGATGGCACCAACATCGCAAAGACTCTTGGCTTAGCCTGGGATCCCAGCACCGATTGCCTGCTCTTTAACCTCGCACATAATTTACCCGACAAACCCATCACAAAACGAAGTATCCTGTCCATGATAGCCAAGGTTTACGACCCACTCGGATTAATCTCACCCGTCGTTACCAAACCAAAATATTTCTTCAAGCTCTATGGAAGGAATGGTTGGACTGGGACGAATGCTTGCCGCAAGCAATGCACTCCGAATGGAATCTGTTAATTTCTCAGCTTTCAAGTGTTTGTCTAACATTTCCACGATTCATTCTAACGCCACTGGCCACAATTGAGCTACATGGGTTTTGCGACGCAAGCATGGCTGCTTATGGCGCTTGCGTATACGTCCAATCTGAGTTGCAGGGTGTATATTCTTCATATTTGTTATGCTCGAAATCCAGGGTTTCTCCTTTGAAAACTCTGACAATCCCAAACATCGAACTCTCAGCAGCGCTTCTTTTATCCGATCTTATGACAAACATCGCCAAGGAATTCAAATTTTTTCGCAAATACCACTGCTGGAGCGATTCTACAATAGCGCTTGCTTGGATACGAGAAGCCCCTTCTAACTTCAACATTTTTGTTTCCAACAGGGTAGCTCAAATCCAGCGGCGGAATGATCTGGCATCATGTGCCGTCACAACTGAACCCGGCGGATATATTGTCAAGAGGATGCAAGCCGCTTGAACTTTTAGAATCACCACTTTGGAAAAACGGACCTTCCTTTTTACAAGCCGGCAGCGCAGGATGGCCACAAACCGCGTATCATCCATCTGATCTACCCGAGAGGCGCTCAAAAACACTTATATTAACGCAACGGCTGGATTTGGCAGCGTCCTGCAAATTCAGCAATTCCTTCACGAAGCTTCAACGGATTTTTGCATACGTAAATAAATTCATCAAGCGCACAGCATCATATTCAGCGAGTCCGAAGGCACTACTCAATCCAGATGATCTCAAAGGCGGAACGCATCTTTTGCTGAAAAGCATTCACATTGTGCATTTCGGCGAGGAGTACAAAGCGCTAAGTTTAAGAAACCCGCTGCCCCCTAGTAGCAAACTGCGGTCTTTATGCCCATTTTTGGACGACGAAGGACTTCTGCGCGTTGGAGGTCGTACTCAGAATTCAAACCTCGAGTTCGAAGCCAGGCATCCGATTTTGCTGCCTAAGCATCATCCAGTTACCGATGCAATAATCACGCACTACCATACCACATTCCCTCATGCTGGTCCTCAATTCCTTCTTGCAACAGTTCGTCAACGATACTGGCAAATTGGAGGGCTCAAAGCTGTATCGAGCATCATCAATAAATGCATCCGCTGCTTCCGAATGCGGCCCAAACTTCTCGACCAAGTAATTGCCCCCCTGCCAACCGAGCGCGTCCAGCCAAGCCCAACATTTTATGTAACTGGTATTGACTTTTGCGGTCCATTTTACACAAAATCGGAAATAAGGAACCACGCGCCAGAAAAATGCTACGTCTCAATTTTCATATGTTTTGCAACGAAGGCCGTGGATTTGGAATTGGTTGAGGACTTATCGACATCATTATTCCTCGCAGCATTGAAACGCTTCATAAGTCTTCGAGGGAAACCGCATTCTATATGGACTGACAACGGCACGAACTTTCTGGGTGCTCGGAACGAGCTAAAGGAACTTCGCGAGCTATTTCTAAGTGATCCACAGAGAAGCGAGATTTTCAACAGCTGTACAGCGTAGGGAGTCAATTGGTATTTCATTCCTCCGCGTTCCCCACATTCCGGTGGATTATGGGAGGCCGCAGTAAAATTAGCAAAGTACCATTTTTACCGCGTCGTTAGAAACTCAACTTTTTCATTCAACGAGCTTCGAACCCTCATCTGTCAAATCTCAGCAATGCTCAAATCAAGACCTCTTTATTCTATTTCAGAAGATCCTAACGATTTGGAGATTCTTACACCTGGCCATTTTATCTGGGGCAAGGCGAACGCAACGATCGACGAGCCTGACTTGACCCACCTAAACGCAGGTCACCTCAGTCGGTGGCAAAAGGTGTGCCAAATGCAGCAAGCGTTCTGGAGGAAGTGGAGCATATCCTACTTGGTAGAGTGGACAGCGTCGTCACAGGAGGGGACGGCATTTCAAGAGTTGTCGTCATCCGCACCGCAAAGGGACGGTCAGGAGAGCCATAGCTCGGATCGCCGTTCTGCCATTCGAAACCAAATCGGTTGAAAGGGATCATCTTTCAACGGGGGGAGCATGTTCGCAGCAGAACGCCTAAATTTAATTGTTTATTATCAATTTCTAAATGTAACGTAGTTTGCTAACAGCATCTGCGTTGCGCTAACAGCACCATGTTAATTTAACACTACGAATTTAAAACCTAAAAAACAAACACTGTACAACACCTACTATTCTCTTTTCTCGTTCTTGCCTAAAGCTTAAAAGTACACGATCTTAAAACGAAGGCTAGGGCTTTTTTATTTTAAATTAAAAAAAACGGCCGAAGTGGGATGCAAAACAGCATCTCCTCAAAACAGTTAGTTTTTTTCTCATATTCTCTTTTCTAAAGATAACATCGTCGGGTTCGACTATCGTCGTTTAATTTGGTTAACCTCTTTCCTGTTTGGTTATTTCTTTCCTAAATTCTTTCAGTTTTGCCAAATAGTCATGGTGGCTGTCGAATTTTAATGTTTTTTCAAACATGTGGGTTCTGCCATAAAAAAAGTTCAAACGGTGTATGAGCAGTGCTAGAGTGTATTGCATTGTTATATGTTGTCAATACCTCTGCGAATATCTCCGCGTGATCAAATTGGAGTTGAAGTTCCTTTCTGCGGTTAACAATTATTCTATAGAGCTCCGTGAATGTCGAATGGAGTCTTTCGACGGGTGCGTTTCCCGTTGATTGTTGGAATGAGGTAATGTGAATTTCTATATTATACTGGGTCATAAAATCGGTGAACAGGTTTCCTGAAAATTCTGCACCCTGGTCAAAGACAATTTTTTTTGGTAATCCGAAGGTACTGAAAAATTTTGATAGTGCTGCTATTACATTAATTGAGTTTCTATTAGTTAATGGATATGCTTGTGCAAATTTAGAGAATTTATTAATGATGGTCAAGTTATTTGTATAGTTGATAACATAAATGTCAATATGAATAACGTCTAAAGGTCCTGTTGGTGCCGGTGGGGTTTGGAAGAAAGGTCTGTGAGGTTGTCTATCATACTTGAGTGTTAGGCAAATGTCACAGTCTTTAATTATTTGTGTAATTATTTCCTTCATACGTGGGAAATAAATGTCTCTTTTAAGACGATTAAGGGTCTCGTCGATACCTCTGTGGTTACTATTAAGATGGTATGACTGATCCCTTTGCTTTTGTTCCTGTAGATCGTGAAGGTCGGTTAGAAGTGATGAGCAACGACAAATATTATATTATACAGGTTATTTCCTGTAAAATAGTTGTTGTATGCTTATTCTATTATATAAAAGACGTTGTCTGGTGCTAATATGGCATGCGTTTTATTTGGCTTTAGAATAGTCTGCAGTATTTTTGTGATTGCGTCAAATGTGTACTCCGGTTCCGAAAATATGCGTCTTAACTTATGGGGAAATGGAGTAATTAATTGTACTGGGATTGATGAATGAACCGATTTGAAAGATTTTTTGGATGTTAAAATAGTTCAGTGACTTCTGAACAACTGTTATTCTTGCTGAATCTTCATTTACATTTAGATTAGGTTCTATTCTGCTGAGTGCATCAGCGACGACATTCTGAGATCCCTTTTTATAGACCACTTCATAGTCATACACGGCTAGGGTGGTTTTCCACCGAAGTAATTTTGGCCCTTAAGATTTTCCAGCCAGATTAACGGCTTGTGGTCGGTCACCTTTTTGAATCGGCGCCCGAAAAGGTAGGGTCTAAAGTGTCCTACAGACCAAACGATCGCAAGCATCTCTTTTTCTATTGTTGAATATCTAACTTCGGTGTCAGATAGTGTTCTACTGGCAAATGAAATAGGCCTATCGTTGGTGTTTGGTCCTTGAGATAATACCGCGCCTATGGCGAAGTTACTCGCGTCTGTGGTCAGAGTGAACGGTTTTGAGAAATCGGGGTAAGCTAGAATCAGGTCATTACACAAGAGATTTTTAGAATAGGCTACCGCTTCTTTAAATTCTTCGTCTATCACTATTGATTTTTTCCTTTCAGCTGTCTAGTTAAAGGTTTGATTATTCCAGCGAAGTCTTTTATTAACTTCCTGTAATAACCCAATAAGCCCAAGGAAGACTTAATTTCTCTAAGGGAAATTCTTAATTGCTTGAATTTTGCCGGGATTAGGTTTCACTCCTTGTGTAACAATGTGTCCTAAAAAGTCAATTTATTTTTTTAGGAAATTGGACGTTGCGGGTTGTATTTTCAAGTTTGCTGTTTGTAATTTAGTTAATACCGATTTAATGTCTGTTATGTGGTATTGTAGTGAAGGGGAAAATATAATAATATCGTCAAGATATACAAGGCAAACCTTCCCTATCAGATCTCCCAGGACGTTGTCCATAACGCATAACGAAAGGCATCCTTGTGAACTCGTAATGTCCGTTTTCGACAGTAAACGCCGTTTTGTTTGCATCACGTGGATTCATCTGAATCTGATGAAAACCACTAGCCAGATCAATTGTTGTAAACTATTTCGTTTTCCCTATACTGTTCAATATGTCTGCTATATTAGGGATTGGGTACCTATCTGAAATTGTTTTTTCGTTTAATTTACGGAGATCTATTACCAATCGCCACCAGTGCAGTGTATGGTCCCCCCGTGATTGATAAGTCATTATTTAGGGTTGTGGTTTCGAATAAGAAATCCCCTTCCATTATGTTTACAGGGAGTGACAATCTGATATTCGTGTTTAGTGGTACGGTATGTGTTGTGTCTACCGGGTTTGTGCTTGTTAGGATTGGTAAAGATGCCTTTTTCATTTCTAGAACAGAGTCCGCTATGTTTATTTTTGCATCTAAGCTAACTTAAAAAGTCCATGCGCAAGAGACCATTAAAATGTGGGTGGAAGTCAAATAAAAAGAATTTTGGTTCTTTTGTTGAAAAATTTGCACCATCGTTGATGTTGCAGGAAGCAGTAGGGGTATTGTCGTTAGATCTTGAATTACCCCGGAATGGGTTTTTTTTTTTAGATGAATGGCTCTCGTATCGATTTTGGGATGGTTGTCGTGTCTCATTTCTTTTAGTGTTGTTGTTATCCGATTGTTTCTGGTTCTGTTCGTAACGTTGATATGGGCGGTTTCGTTCGCCCGAATTTCCGCGGTGGCAATTCGTAAGCTTTTTCTATAGATTCTGGATTTCGGGATCTAATTATTGTTTTTAATGGACCGTTTAATCCGACTATAAATGCATTAAGGCAGATATCGGAGTAAAGGGCGTGTTTTTCCGTGGTGTTCTGGCCACCTCGGCCTGAGTCGTTAGTCAATGATACCAGTTGGCCTCTCAATTTTGCTATTGCGAAGAATGATTTATGAATGGAGAGTCTGCTTGGTAAGGTTTGAATTTCGCGGATCAATATAGCTTCCGTCTTCTTGCTAGTGTAAAGTCGTTTAAGATTTGCTTTGATTTCGTCCCAGATGAGTGATGTGCCTCACAGGGTCAATGCATCGTGTGCCTTGCCTTTTACTCTATTCCTAACAGCCCTAAGGTTCAACTGTCCGTACGCCGTCTGATCTACGGAACGAATGAGTATTAGTAATTCCTCAACGCTAGTAATAAAAGTTTCCAGGTTGTCAGAGGGACCCTCGTAAGTTGTACAAACGCTAATATATCTTTCGGACTTAAATTTGTGTTGACGATAGTCAACGAGTTGCTAACTGTGGGGCTGATGGAACCCGAAGCGTTACCAGAGTCTGAATGATTCATGTTGGGGTTAGAAGGTTGATTTATTTGGTCGTGCAACTCTTCCTCTCCAAGTACACTTAGGTCTTGCAAACTGCCCTTACTTCTTAAACCTATTCTTCTACTAGCTGCGCTAACTTTTTTTAACATTTAGTTACCTTCCCTATGTTATAAATATGTTATCTTAATATGTAATTGTAATGTTATATGTTTATATCTTATTAATAATCTGTTTAGTATTTGAGTAGATGTTACTTGGTGCAATTAGTTGTTGTGTGTTTTCTCGTTGGTATCCACTCCCTGTGTCTTTTTTCTTAGTGTTGACTGTAATGTATATATATATAGAGTAAGTGATTTGTTTAAAATTTGGTGATATAATTTAATATAGGCAAGTGAACATATGGCGACTATAAGAGGTGAATATTTTCGAACGAGGTATAATGACGTAATTGTTTGAATCCAATTTCCCGCTTAGTGTACAGTTGGAGATACTAATTTGTTCGCAAAGCCACAACAAGCGAAAACTGGCGATGCAACAGTTTCAGCTCAAGTGAAAAGAAAAGAGAGGGACAAAAAAAAATTGTATTTCAGCTACGTGATCCCGGTGCCTTATCAGCGTTTGATGTGCACATATACGGTCACGAATTTTAACACAGTTTATGTGTAAAAAAAATTTTCTTGTATTTTTATTGATTACGTGGTCCCGGTGTCTTATCAGCGTTTGATCTGCACATATTGGGTCACAAATCTGTATAATTGAAAGTTTTTTTTTGCATTTGGTTATGTGTGCCAAGAATTCGGGGGAAATGATGAAATGAGAATTATTTACTGGTAGGGGTATGATGTGGGTGAACTTATAAATTTTTGTATCGAAAATTGGTATCTTAACATTAAACAATAGTTTGTTATTAAAAGTGAAACAAGATGGTGTAAGTATATTATAGATGTGTTCATCTAATTGTAAGGTAATGTTTTGTGTGGTTAACACATTTCTTATAGTATTTATTTCTTGTTTGTTAAACAAAAATTTTGGGATTAAGCCCAATTTGCTGGCCAGAAGGCTCTCAGCTATATTATTAATGAGTTCTTTCAAGGTATCAATATGGAAATTTATTCGATTAATATATTGGAGTGTAAAATTGTTTTCTCTATCTTCCCTAAGTTCTTTGAAGATAGTGTTTTGTGCTGTGTCTAGAAATTTTTGTATTTTGATTTGGTCGCTATTTATATGGTTCGTAATATTATTAAGTCTAATAATAACCTGCTTATCGAAATTTGCCTGTTTTTCTTGGGCATTTTTTAATGCGTGGGAGGTACCTTTAGGGTATTGATTTCTGCAAGTATGTTTTGTCCGTCGTTATTGTCTAAATTACCCGAAATTGACTTGAGATTGGTTTCTAGGCCGTTAATTAAACCCCTTTTTGTTCTAGTGTGTGGGAGTAGGGTGTCTATTCTGGCTTTTAGTTGTTGTAGTTTCCGTTTTATAATTCCTAGCGAAATGTCAAATGTTTCATCTAGTCTGAGGGCTTTTAATGTGTTTTTTATTCCGGAAAGGCATTCTTTAAATTCTTGGACATCTACGACATGGGTTAGAATTGTATAGCTCTGTGTTATAAGAGCGTCTCCCAGATGAATGAAGGCGAGGAGTGAAGATCCGTTGAGTCTTTCTAAAGAGAAGGACTGCGTGGCGGAATGAGTAGTTCTGGAATGAAGTAGTTCATTGAGTGTTATTATTTCTCCTGATTATCTTTCTTAGGTGTTAGTGTTCGCAGCAGAACGCCTAAATTTAATTGTTTATTATCAATTTCTAAATGTAACGTAGTTTGCTAACAGCGTCTGCGTTGCGCTAACAGCACCATGTTAATTTAACACTACGAATTTAAAACCTAAAAAACAAACACTGTACAACACCTACTATTCTCTTTTCTCGTTCTTGCCTAAAGCTTAAAAGTACACGATCTTGAAACGAAGGCTAGGTTTTTTTTATTTTAAATTAATAGAAACGGCCGAAGTGGGATGCAAAACAGCATCTCCTCAAAACATTGGTGACCCCGACGTGATACTATCTGGGTTTTAGTGCAAATCGCAACTTCAGTTCTAACCTTTTGCTGTCTGGCCAAACGCCGTCAGGCACATTCCTCACACACACACATACAATCGTCTCCAGAAAACGGTAATCCCGTTTTCCTGTGCCCAAATTTCTTGCATCCGTTAGTCGTGCTACAGTGAACAACATCTAAGATGGCCAAAGTTGCTGACAACTTGCCACCGGCAGACAGTCAAGATAAAGAATCGGCTGATATTGACTTCTACAAGGCCAAGTGCGCATCCCTTCAGCGCCAACTAAAGGCAATGGGCGACCAATGGGCGAAGCCGACTTATTAGTTCGTATAGACACAGTTAACAAAATGAAGGACGACTTCGAAATGTGGCAAGATAAAGTGGAAAGGGTGGACCTAATCGAGCTCTCCTCAAATGCACGCTACGAGTTCGCAATTTCCTATTGGAAAGCAAAGTCTTCGCTGACTCGCCACATGGATGCCTTTATGAAGTCACACATTGCAGATGCTAACTCAACAGCATTTCCTGCCTACCAGGACAATATCAATTTTCCCTCCCAACTAAACAAGCGCAACTCTCGGCTACCAGAATTACACTTGCCCAGGTTCAGCTGCAGCTACGAGGATTGGCCAGATTTCATTGCCATGTACAACAGTGTCGTAGGGAACAACGAGGATTTAAGCACTGCAGAGAAATTTCAACACCTGCGCGCATGCTTGGATGGCGCGGCTCTAAACACAATCAAATCGTTGGAACCTGCCGATGCCAATTACGATAAGGCATTGGAGTTACTTACAAAGCGTTTTGATAACAAATTGCTACATTTTCAGGGTCATGTTCGAGATATTTTTGGGCTGGTAAATGTTGAAAAAGGATCTTCAGAAGCCCTGCGCGGTCTAAGTGACAAAATCAACTAGCACCTTCGGGCACTTAGCACCATGTCAACCATTCCTCAACTGGCCGATGGATTACCATTCACATTATCTCACGCAAGCTCGACCACAGCACTCAGGAAAGATGGGAGGAGGCATTGCCATCCGACAAGCTTCCCAGCTAGACTGATATGTCAACCTTCCTAGAACGGAGATATCGTATGCTGGAAAATCTTAACAGCGCTACGGTACCCACACCTTGCCTTCAGGTGAGCCGAAGCTCCCATAGATCAAATCGAAGCTCTTTCATTGCCACACACATCAGAAACCAACAACATTGTACCTTTTGCGATTCTAAGGATCACTATATCCTGAAATGCCCACTATTCACTATTCCGTATGTTACGGATAAACAAAATATTGGGGAACATGGAGATTCCAAACTTGAATAAAGTTTGGCAACTCAAGTCGACTCGTAGGTCCCCAAATTTTATTTTGGTTTGAAAGACCCCGTTGCAAATGTGCGGTTTTATGAATTTGTAATTTTCCCCAAGATCCCGTTGCCTTATCAGCGTTTGATGTGCACATATTCGGTAACAAATCTGTAGAATTGAAAGTTTTTCTTTGCATCTGGTTATGTGTGGTTTTATGAATTTGTAATTTTCCTCAAGAATGCGATCCCGGTGCCTTATCAGCGTTTGATGTGCACATATTCGGTCGCAACTTTTGTGAACACTAACATTTGTACACTTGCCTGAATTTGGTTCGTTACTTTTCACTTCTCCTTTTTTTTATATATTTAACCAACTTAATTGTTTCATTCTTCCTTTCTTTTTTCCTCTTAATTTCGCCACCATTTGCTCACTTACCTATCTTACAGGTATAGTATGATCAGGAGCTGGAGCATTTTGCGATCTCCTGGTCCGAATCCGGCTGCGCCAATTACAGTATCTAGGTGTACTAAGGGTCGAGTCCAATGGGTGCTAGGTATACTGTGAGTTGAGTCCAATGGGTGGTTTCAATGTATTTAATATAATTAAGTTTAATAAATGAGAACCTCCTTCGACTTCGGTCAAAATTATAATGAATCTTTATTGTTCTACAAACTAAAGAGTAACTTCTGGAATACATTGGAATATATGGGAATGAAATGGTATGATTGGGAATTCGCATATCTAGCAGATTCGAGTGGAGAATGAGAATCTGCATAGTTGGCAGGTTTGTCGTAACTGAACTGTTGGTTTGTTTGTGGTTTCGCATAGCTGTTAAGTGTTGGTTCTGCTGTTATCTGTTATCCATATTGATGATTTTTCCAGCTGTCGAAAGGACTTCTAAGTGTAATTTTTCCAGTGATAATGTTTTGATCGTTTGATTTTTTGTTATCTTGACGACTGGTGGAAGTACGAGAGTGAAATGATCATGTTCCACTAGTTCTCTGTCGCTGTATTCTATTCCGTTTATCCATATGGTACAATTCTTATAACGTATTAAGAAAGAGCCACTTAAAAGTATTTCATCGTTGCAGGTTGCTTTAAGGTTGATTTTCCGGTTCGAATATGTTCATTTCGTGACCTGTCACATTTGTCTCCTTTACGTTTTTGACAATGTCCAACAGGCATTTGTTGTTTTTTGTTGTCAAGTCCGTGTGGATTCCCTGACAGAAGAACTCTTGTTCCACCTTAAGGCAGCTTTCGCGAAATTGATGTAAAGTGTTGTTATCATGTGCCAAGAATTCGGGGGAAATGATGAAATGTGAATTATTTACTGGTAGGGGTATGATGTGGGTGAACTTATAAATTTTTGTATCCAAAATTGGTATCTTAACATTAAACAATAGTTTGTTATTAAAAGTGAAACAAGATGGTGTAAGTATATTATAGATGTGTTCATCTAATTGTATTATTATTATATTATATTGTCTTATAGTATTTATTTCTTGTTTGTTAAACAAAAATTTTGGGATTAAGCCCAATTTGCTGGCCAGAAGGCTCTCAGCTATATTATTAATGAGTTCTTTCAAGGTATCAATATGGAAATTTATTCGATTAATATATTGGAGTGTAAAATTGTTTTCTCTATCTTCCCTAAGTTCTTTGAAGATAGTGTTTTGTGCTGTGTCTAGAAATTTTTGTATTTTGATTTGGTCGCTATTTATATGGTTCGTAATATTATTAAGTCTAATAATAACCGGCATATCGAAATTTGCCTGTTTTTCTTGGGTATTTTTTAATGCGTGGGAGGTACCTTTAGGGTATTGATTTCTGCAAGTATGTTTTGTCCGTCGTTATTGTCTAAATTACCCGAAATTGACTTGAGATTGGTTTCTAGGCCGTTAATTAAACCCCTTTTTGTTCTAGTGTGTGGGAGTAGGGTGTCTATTCTGGCTTTTAGTTGTTGTAGTTTCCCTTTTATAATTCCTAGCGAAATGTCAAATGTTTCATCTAGTCTGAGGGCTTTTAATGTGTTTTTTATTCCGGAAAGGCATTCTTTAAACTCTTGGACATCTACGACATGGGTTAGAATTGTATAGCTCTGTGTTATAAGAGCGTCTCCCAGATGAATGAAGGCGAGGGTGAAGATCCGTTGAGTCTTTCTAAAGAGAAGGACTGGGGAATGAGTAGTTCTGGAATGAAGTAGTTCATTGAGTGTTATTATTTCTCCTGATTATCTTTCTTATTTTCTGCTTGTGTAGTTTTTGTTGTCTGGTTGTTAGTAATGTAACTCCTTTATCGGTTCTGACTTTGTGTAAGAAAAATCTAGGTGTTAGTGTTCGCTGCAGAACGCCTAAATTTAATTGTTTATTATCAATTTCTAAATGTAACGTAGTTTGCTAACAGCGTCTGCGTTGCGCTAACAGCATCATGTTAATTTAACACTACGAATTTAAAACCTAAAAAACAAACACTGTACAACACCTACTATTCTCTTTTCTCGTTCTTGCCTAAAGCTTAAAAGTACACGATCTTAAAACGAAGGCTAGGTTTTTTTATTTTAAATTAATAGAAACGGCCGAAGTGGGATGCAAAACAGCATCTCCTCAAAACATTGGTGACCCCGACGTGATACTATCTGGGTTTTAGTGCAAATCGCAACTTCAGTTCTAACCTTTTGCTGTCTGGCCAAACGCCGTCAGGCACATTCCTCACACACACACATACAATCGTCTCCAGAAAACGGTAATCCCGTTTTCCTGTGCCCAAATTTGACTTTCGCAATCGTCAAGGGTAAATTTCTTGCATCCGTTAGTCGTGCTACAGTGAACAACATCTAAGATGGCCAAAGTTGCTGACAACTTGCCACCGGCAGACAGTCAAGATAAAGAATCGGCTGATATTGACTTCTACAAGGCCAAGTGCGCATCCCTTCAGCGCCAACTAAAGGCAATGGGCGACCATTTCAGCATCGGCGACTTGACTCGACAAAGCCGACTTATTAGTTCGTATAGACACAGTTAACAAAATGAAGGACGACTTTGAAATGTGGCAAGATAAAGTGGAAAGGGTGGACCTAATCGAGCTCTCCTCAAATGCACGCTACGAGTTCGCAATTTCCTATTGGAAAGCAAAGTCTTCGCTGACTCGCCACATGGATGCCTTTATGAAGTCACACATTGCAGATGCTAACTCAACAGCATTTCCTGCCTACCAGGACAATATCAATTTTCCCTCCCAACTAAACAAGCGCAACTCTCGGCTACCAGAATTACACTTGCCCAGGTTCAGCTGCAGCTACGAGGATTGGCCAGATTTCATTGCCATGTACAACAGTGTCGTAGGGAACAACGAGGATTTAAGCACTGCAGAGAAATTTCAACACCTGCGCGCATGCTTGGATGGCGCGGCTCTAAACACAATCAAATCGTTGGAACCTGCCGATGCCAATTACGATAAGGCATTGGAGTTACTTACAAAGCGTTTTGATAACAAATTGCTACATTTTCAGGGTCATGTTCGAGATATTTTTGGGCTGGTAAATGTTGAAAAAGGATCTTCAGAAGCCCTGCGCGGTCTAAGTGACAAAATCAACTAGCACCTTCGGGCACTTAGCACCATGTCAACCATTCCTCAACTGGCCGATGGATTACCATTCACATTATCTCACGCAAGCTCGACCACAGCACTCAGGAAAGATGGGAGGAGGCATTGCCATCCGACAAGCTTCCCAGCTGGACTGATATGTCAACCTTCCTAGAACGGAGATGTCGTATGCTGGAAAATCTTAACAGCGCTTAACAGAGCCGAAGCTCCCATAGATCAAATTGAAGCAGATTCATTGCCACACACATCAGAAACCAACAACTTTGTACCTTTTGCGACTCTAAGGATCACTATATCCTGAAATGCCCACTATTCACTATTCCGTATGTTACGGATAAACAAAATTTGGGGAACATGGAGATTCCAAACTTGAATAAAGTTTGGCAACTCAAGTCGACTCGTAGGTCCCCAAATTTTATTTTGGTTTGAAAGACCCCGTTGCAAATGTGCGGTTTTATGAATTTGTAATTTTCCTCAAGATCCCGTTGCCTTATCAGCGTTTGATGTGCACATATTCGGTAACAAATCTGTATAATTGAAATTTTTTCTTTGCATCTGGTTATGTGTGGTTTTATGAATTTGTAATTTTCCTCAAGAATGCGATCCCGGTGCCTTATCAGCGTTTGATGTGCACATATTCGGTCGCAACTTTTGTGAACACTAACATTTGTACACTTGCCTGAATTTGGTTCGTTACTTTTTACTTCTCCTTTTTTTATATATTTAACCAACTTAATTGTTTCATTCTTCCTTTCTTTTTTCCTCTTAATTTCGCCACCATTTGCTCACTTACCTATCTTACAGGTATAGTATGATCAGGAGCTGGAGCATTTTGCGATCTCCTGGTCCGAATCCGGCTGCGCCAATTACAGTATCTAGGTATACTAAGGGTCGAGTCCAATGGGTGTTAGGTATACTGTGAGTTGAGTCCAATGGGTGGTTTCAGTGTATTTAATATAATTAAGTTTAATAAATGAGAACCTCCTTCGACTTCGGTCAAAATTATATTGAATCTTTATTGTTCTACAAACTAAAGAGTAACTTCTGGAATACATTGGAATATATGGGAATGAAATGGTATGATTGGGAATTCGCATATCTAGCAGATTCGAGTGGAGAATGAGAATCTGCATAGTTGGCAGGTTTGTCGTAACTGAACTGTTGGTTTGTTTGTGGTTTCGCATAGCTGTTAAGTGTTGGTTTTGCTTACTTCCGTTGGTTCCCAAACTCAGCATTTATGCGTCCAGTGTTTGGGTTAATGACCATTTGTCTGAGTCGCTGAGGTTTGGGGGGCGGCGATGTGTCCGCAACAATGTGTGCGGTAACTCCTCCCCCCTAGAGTGGAGAGAGAGCCATAACGAAGGAATGGTCGGCTCCACCAAGGTAGTGACGGTGGGTAGGTGTGGGAGGAAGATGGTCTGTGGTTTATGGCATAATCGGAGGATGACGATCAGGATAAGGGTCAATGATATTGCTGAGTATATGGCCGTAAATTTGTAGTGTGTTATGTTATCCATATTGATGATTTTTCCAGCTGTCGAAAGGACTTCTAAGTGTAATTTTTCCAGTGATAATGTTTTGATCGTTTGATTTTTTGTTATCTTGACGACTGGTGGAAGTACGAGAGTGAAATGATCATGTTCCACTAGTTCTCTGTCGCTGTATTCTATTCCGTTTATCCATATGGTACAATTCTTATAACGTATTAAGAAAGAGCCACTTAAAAGTATTTCATCGTTGCAGGTTGCTTTAAGGTTGATTTTCCGGTTCGAATATGTTCATTTCGTGACCTGTCACATTTGTCTCCTTTACGTTTTTGACAATGTCCAACAGGCATTTGTTGTTTTTTGTTGTCAAGTCCGTGTGGATTCCCTGACAGAAGAACTCTTGTTCCACCTTAAGGCAGCTTTCGCGAAATTGATGTAAAGTGTTGTTATCATGTGCCAAGAATTCGGGAAATGATGAAATGTGAATTATTTACTGGTAGGGGTATGATGTGGGTGAACTTATAAATTTTTGTATCCAAAATTGGTATCTTAACATTAAACAATAGTTTGTTATTAAAAGTGAAACAAGTGGTGTAAGTATATTATAGATGTGTTCATCTAATTGTAAGGTAATGTTTTGTATGATTAACACATTGTCTTATAGTATTTATTTCTTGTTTGTTAAACAAAAATTTTGGGATTAAGCCCAATTTGCTGGCCAGAAGGCTCTCAGCTATATTATTAATGAGTTCTTTCAAGGTATCAATATGGAAATTTATTCGATTAATATATCTAGAAATTTTTGTATTTTGATTTGGTCGCTATTTATATGGTTCGTAATATTATTAAGTCTAATAATAACCTGCTTATCGAAATTTGCCTGTTTTTCTTGGGCATTTTTTAATGCGTGGGAGGTACCTTTAGGGTATTGATTTCTGCAAGAATGTTTTGTCCGTCGTTATTGTCTAAATTACCCGAAATTGACTTGAGATTGGTTTCTAGGCCATTAATTAAACCCCTTTTTGTTCTAGAGTGTGGGAGTAGGGTGTCTATTCTGGCTTTTAGTTGTTGTAGTTTCCCTTTTATAATTCCTAGCGAAATGTCAAATGTTTCATCTAGTCTGAGGGCATTTAATGTGTTTTTTATTCCGGAAAGGCATTCTTTAAACTCTTGGACATCTACGACATGGGTTAGAATTGTATAGCTCTGTATTATACGAGCGTCTCCCAGATGAATGAAGGCGAGGGGTGAAGATCCTTTGAGTCTTTCTAAAGAGAAAGACTGAAGTAGTGAATGAAGTAGTTCATTGAGTGTTATTATTTCTCCTGATTATCTTTCTTATTTTCTGCTTGTGTAGTTTTTGTTGTCTGGTTGTTAGTAATGTAACTCCTTTATCGGTTCTGACTTTGTGTAAGAAAAATCTAGGTGTTAGTGTTCGCAGCAGAACGCCTAAATTTAATTGTTTATTATCAATTTCTAAATGTAACGTAGTTTGCTAACAGCATCTGCGTTGCGCTAACAGCACCATGTTAATTTAACACTACGAATGTAAAACCGAAAAAACAAACACTGTACAACACCTACTATTCTCTTCTCTCGTTCTTGCCTAAAGCTTAAAAGTACACGATCTTAAAACGAAGGCTAGGTTTTTTTTATTTTAAATTAATAGAAACGGCCGAAGTGGGATGCAAAACAGCATCTCCTCAAAACATTGGTGACACCGACGTGATACTATCTGGGTTTTAGTGCAAATCGCAACTTCAGTTCTAACCTTTTGCTGTCTGGCCAAACGCCGTCAGGCACATTCCTCACACACACACATACAATCGTCTCCAGAAAACGGTAATCCCGTTTTCCTGTGCCCAAATTTGACTTTCGCAATCGTCAAGGGTAAATTTCTTGCATCCGTTAGTCGTGCTACAGTGAACAACATCTAAGATGGCCAAAGTTGCTGACAACTTGACACCGGCAGACAGTCAAGATAAAGAATCGGCTGATATTGACTTCTACAAGGCCAAATGCGCATCCCTTCAGCGCCAACTAAAGGCAATGGGCGACCATTTCAGCATCGGCGACTTGAGTACCTACGATAAAGCCGACTTATTAGTTCGTATAGACACAGTTAACAAAATGAAGGACGACTTCGAAATGTGGCAAGATAAAGTGGAAAGGGTGGACCTAATCGAGCTCTCCTCAAATGCACGCTACGAGTTCGCAATTTCCTATTGGAAAGCAAAGTCTTCGCTGACTCGCCACATGGATGCCTTTATGAAGTCACACATTGCAGATGCTAACTCAACAGCATTTCCTGCCTACCAGGACAATATCAATTTTCCCTCCCAACTAAACAAGCGCATCTCTCGGCTACCAGAATTACACTTGCCCAGGTTCAGCTGCAGCTACGAGGATTGGCCAGATTTCATTGCCATCTACAACAGTGTCGTAGGGAACAACGAGGATTTAAGCAATGTAGAGAAATTTCAACACCTGCGCGCATGCTTGGATGGCGCGGCTCTAAACACAATCAAATCGTTGGAACCTGCCGATGCCAATTACGATAAGGTATTAGAGTTACTTACAAAGCGTTTTGATAACAAATTGCTACATTTTCAGGGTCATGTTCGAGATATTTTTGGGCTGGTAAATGTTGAAAAAGGATCTTCAGAAGCCCTGCGCGGTCTAAGTGACAAAATCAACTAGCACCTTCGGGCACTTAGCACCATGTCAACCATTCCTCAACTGGCCGATGGATCACCATTCACATCATCTCACGCAAGCTCGACCACAGCACTCAGGAAAGATGGGAGGAGGCATTGCCATCCGACAAGCTTCCCAGCTGGACTGATATGTCAACCTTCCTAGAACGGAGATATCGTATGCTGGAAAATCTTAACAGCGCTACGGTACCCACACCTAGCCTTCAGGTGAGCCGAAGCTCCCATAGATCAAATCGAAGCTCTTTCATTGCCACACACATCAGAAACCAACAACATTGTACCTTTTGCGATTCTAAGGATCACTATATCCTGTAATGCCCACTATTCACTATTCCGTATGTTACGGATAAACAAAATTTTGGGGAACATGGAGATTCCAAACTTGAATAAAGTTTGGCAACTCAAGTCGACTCGTAGGTCCCCAAATTTTATTTTGGTTTGAAAGACCCAGTTGCAAATCAACGGCCTCCACGTGGCGTTCTTTGGGTACCGATTTTAACATAAAAATCGGGAGCTAATTCGAGCGGCGAAAAACATACAAGAAGGCATATTTATATTAAGTTGTTTAGCTGAGTAACGGGTATTTAATAGTCGAGGCACTCGACTGTAGCGTTCTCTCTTGTTTTAATCTTGGAGCGTAGTTATTTATATTTTGAACTACCCTTACAAATTATGGTAAGTCATTTTCGATGGAATTGGGGGAGTTAGAGGCTGGTGTTGACCCCTTGCGGGACACCTGGAGCTCGCAGTTTTGGGTCAGTGAGCTTTTTCACTAACGCTAACCTTTGATGGTGCCCAATTAAAACAAAACCGCACCAGATTTTAATTAAATTTTAATTCTAAAAGACACCAAGGCCTTAATTACAAAGTTTAATGTTTATGTTTAAGATTATTTGGTTGGGCAGGCAGACCGATTTGTCTGTGCCTTTTAACCGCGAAAGTATAAACGAAGAGAATGGGCAGGCGATCTGCGACCGTGCCTTCAGCGAGCGAGTACAAAATCGAAACTGAACTTAAGTAGATGCTTGCCGTGGACAAAGGGCCAGGCAGCGATCGGCGAACGAATTCAAAAGGAGTAGCAATTACAGTAATTGAAAGAAATGCCACGCAGGGCAAATAGAAAAGGCAAAAAACAAACATCGAGAATTCAATTTACGTTAAGATTAGAAACTTTAAGAATTTAGTTAGGCTGCAGCATGACCGAACATCTGAAATCATAAATTTTTTCCTTTTGATAATAACATATTTTCTTAGAATATGAACCAAACTCTGACCGAAATAGTTGAAAATTGAATGATTTATTAAACCCTTGCAGAGGGTATTATAATTTTGGTCAAAAGTGTGCAACGCAGTGAAGGAGACATTTTCGACCTTATAAATTATACATATTCTTGATCAGGATTGCCTCCTGAGTTGATATAAGCATGTCTGTCCGTCTGTCTGTTTCTATGCAAACTAGTCTCTCAGTTTTAAAGATATCGAATTAAAACTTTGCACACACCCTTTTTTCCTTGCACGCAGTATATAAGTCGGAACGGCCGGGATGGGACGACTATATCCTATAGCTGCCATATAACCGAACGATCGGAAATGACATAACTTTGGTGTTTTTAAAGTTAGGAAGATGGGATTATCTCTGTGTTTTATTTTTGACCAATATATCCTATAGCCGCCATATAACTGATTGATCGAAAATGCCATAACTTTGGTGTTTGTAAAGTTAGGAATTTTTTATGGGTTTTATTTTTGGCCAATCAATCCGACCTACCAAATTTCATAAGGATCGGCCGAATATATCCACAGCTGCCATATAACTACGTACTTGGCGCGTTTGTTCAAATTGTAAATTCTCTCTAGCTTTAAGGCGAGAGCGGGAGCCAATAAAGCTTTCGTTCGGTCTCGCGAATTCGCCACGTCTCTCGCCCCCCATTAGATAAGCATAGCTATAAGAGCTCATAATTGAAATTAAAACCAGTTTTAAATCGAACCCGATCAATATCGCACTCCCTTTCGTCGTCTCAAATATAAAATCGTCAAATATCCAATCAAAGTCGCGTTTTTTATTAATAAAAATTAGTATTAAAATTACACGGTGACGCCGATGTGATTTATTGGATTTTCGCGATTGAGAAAAGTAATTGTCACCAAAAACAAAAAAAACTCGCTTCGGTACGGCAACTAATTTTATTCGTTTGGAACTGCGTTGGAAGTCTGCCGACCCCTCCCTCTGTTGCTGCTGTTGGGATGGAATAGAAGGAAGTTTCAAGCCCCGAATTGGCCAAGCAGGTATATAGTGCGAAAAGTTGAAAGGTAATCAGTGGCGTTTTTTAATTGTGCTTGGCCCATCTTTTAACTTTTTGCATTCGTGTAAAAATCGTTAGATAGTGAGCATTCTAACCAAGAAAAAAAAAATTTTGCAAGTACTAACAATTTTAATATTGGCAAATATATTATATATACTTACATGTTATCCAACCCATGAATATTCTTAGCTTATGAGTTTCATAAACAATTTTTCAAACGTAGCAACTGCTGAAAAATCTAATCTTCGCTAGCAAAATCTCCCTCACTCAAACCGAGCCCTGTGAGAACCACATCCGGCCTACTGTAAACAAATGACTTCAGTCATAAACAAAGCTTCAAAATTTTCCACTTAGGGTCCGATCTAGTCCGAGCCAGTTGCTAACCAAATTTTTGTCAAATAATCAATTAATTGAGTTTTAATTACTTCTCAATTATTTCATCAGTCAATTATCCTACTCTCTTAACTTTGCCTAATCTCTTTTAATCTCTTCTGAGCAAGATTCTCTTCAGCCGAGGTTTCATGATTAATATTTTATCAAACCAAGGGCAGTTCTATTTTGGAGACAACTCGATCGATCGCGAAAATCTAAGTTAAAATCTAAATATATGACTTGTGAAAGTGAATTTAAGAAAACAAAAGTGAATCGCTTTGGATATTAAAATACAAACAAAAAATTCGACCTAAATTAGTGCAAACTTAATTCCCCCATTTTCGTCGTAGTGAGCACCAGTTTAGGGTATTGCTAAAAAAGCTGAAAAAAAGTGATATTTTTAATAATTGAGAAAATCGCCGCAAAACCCGCGCTTTTCATAGTTTTTCCCGCGCCTTTCAGCATCAGGCTTATATATTCGTTGCCCTTAGTTATCGGTCATTGCACCATTCTCCGTTTGCATTTGCCTTTGCCTAGGAGTTGAGCCGACACAATATGCAATATGTGGTTTTTGACCTGTTTTTGTGGCATTAATTAATAACTTGGTCAGTTTTGGAGATATCGACATGATACCGACTTTACCAATCGTCATTATTTGTCCCTAGGCACATATAGTAAGAAAATCGTTCGGATCAGGAAACAATATCCTATAGCTCCCATAGGAACGATCGGTTAAAACTAAAAAAAAATTAATGAAATTTAAGGAGCTGAAATTTGTTGCTCTATGCGTATAAAAGGGGATGATCAAAGGTGCAACAAAAGCAAAAAGAAAAAAATCCATAAAACTTAAAACTCATCGGCAGCCATTGATACATACGACTAATAATTCGCCAGGTTGTAAGCAAAATGATTCGAATTTGTCCAAATTTACGGGCAACTGACAGGACAAACATATCAAAATTATCCTCATATTATAAATTATTTGTTCATCAAACATTGTTTAGCCTTTTCTAGCTATTCCAAACAGCAACCAAGTCGGCGTTGGAGAAAGTGAGGTTATCGAAGAAAAATTAAAATTGCACCAATAGTGCGAAAAAGTGCGCAATAAGATTAACAGCTTTTTGCTCAGAATTGACAACGCTACAACATACACTTGGACGCACTGAAAACTAATACAAACTTATATCAAAACTCTTCCCAAATTTTGTTCCTAAAAATACAGCATAAGGTGCATTTATAAAATGAGATCAGTTTCCATTTGTTTTTTTCTTTTCAAATGGTGTTTTCGCGAGTAAGGTAATTTCACAGAACGCTTCGAAAAAATTGCAAACTTAGCGCAGGTGCTTTCGGATGCAACAGCTGACTTTACAGCTGTTCTGCTAACATATGCTGTTAAGTATTAATATTTTGAGTATGAGGCATAACAGTTTGATGTTCTGATAATACATTCCCACTATTTTTTTTAATTAGAGCACTTTTTAAAAAGGCCTAAATGCCACATAAAGTGGTCAAAAACCCCATAGTGCACTGCCGCGATTTCGAGTTATCTTTGTCGTTTTCGTTCTCGATCTCGGCAGCAGTGCAATTGTTGGTAACTTTAACGTTTGTTCGTTGGTTTTGGGTACGCTTGAGCGTTGGCGTGTGCTTCCCTACAGTGCGTGCGATCGGCATAGTACTGTCGTAGGTTTTTCATAAACACTTCGAATAACTCTAATTAAGATTTTTTTGAACCTCTCTCGGCACTTAGCTCCCCTACACTGCGTGCGTTCGGCATAATTCTCGTTAGTCGTTTTAAATTATATCATTATATTATTAAATAAATACACAGTATAAATAAAAAACAAGAAAGGAAAGCTAACTTCGGGCGGAGCCGAAGTTGAAATACCCTTGCAGAATATTCTGCAAATTATATTCTCCAAAATTATTCATATGATGCATTTTTAATACTCATAAAAAATCCCACCTTCCTAACTTTAAAAACACCAAAGTTATTTCATTTCCGATCAATCAGTTATATGGCAGCTATAGGATATAGTCGGCCGATCCTTATGAAATTTAATATGTCGAACTGATTGGGCAAAAATAAAACCCATAGAAAATCCCAACTTCCTAACTTTACAAACACCAAAGTTATGGCATTTCCGATCAATCAGTTATATGGCAGCTATAAGATATAGTCGGCCGATCCTTATGAAATTTGGTAGGTCGGATTGATTGGCCAAATATAAAACCCATAGAAAATTCCAACTTTCTAACTTTACAAACACCAAAGTTATGGCATTTCCGATCAATCAGTTATATGACAGCTATAAGATATAGTCGGCCGATCCTTATGAAATTTGGTACGTCGGATTGATTGGCCAAATATAGAACCCACAGAAAGTCCCAACTTCCTAACTTAACAAACAGCAGAGTTATGGCATTTCCGATCAATCAGTTATATGACAGCTATAGGATATAGTCGGCCGATCCCGGCCGTTCCGACTTATATACTGCGTGCAAAGGAAAGAAGGGTGTGTGCAAAGTTTCAACTCGATAGCTTTAAAACTGAGAGACTAGTTTGCGTAGAAACAGACAGACGGACAGACGGACAGACGGACAGACGGACATGGCTATATCAACTCAGGAGGTGATCCTGATCAAGAATATATATACTTTATAGGGTCGGAGATGTCTCCTTCACTGCGTTGCACACTTTTGACCAAAATTATAATATCCTCTGCAAGGGTATAATAAGATATATTTATATTAAAAACCTCTTCGATTCCAAAAAATAAATAAATAAAAAATAAAGGGAATGCCAACCAAGGATATCGAAGAGCTTAAATCGGGTGCCCCGACTATCAGATACCCGTTACTCAGGTAAAGGAAGTGCGAGGGAGATGGAGATAGAAACTTTGATCACGCATAACTTTTTAACGAATGGTCCGATTTGAAAAATTTCTTCTACATTTCGATAGGTATTGATAAACACAATAAAACTGCATTTTTATTTTTCCGAAATATTTAAATTTTTAAAATCGTATATAAGCGATTGTGGGCGTTAAAGAGGGCGTGGCACCTTTTTGAAACAAACTTGCGCTGCGTAGGAACTCCTAGAATCTGCATGCAAAATGCCAATCTTCTAGCTTTTATAGTTTCCGAGATCTCAGCGTTCATACGGACAGACAGACAGACGGACAGACGGACAGACGGACATGGCTATATCAACTCGGCTAGTGACCCTGATCAAGAATATATATACTTTATAGGGTCGGAAACGCTTCCTTCTAGCTGTTACATACTTTTGCACGAATACAATATACCCTTTTACTCTACGAGTAACGGGTATAAAAATTACCCAGCCGTCAGCTACAGCCTTGAGAACCCTCATCGACACAGCCCTTTATGATTCCTTGCTGTCTATTGGGGATGATAGACGCATTACTAATGCTATTTTAATACATTTGGTAATGAGCAAAGTCGATGCAGGAACTAAAAAGAAAATGGGAAGAACAATTAGACTATACTTCGCTTCCTCTTTGGAGCGAATGTGAAACGACTTTGAACAGGCGTTACCAACATATGGTAGCGGAAGAGGCCTCCAAGCCCAAAACTGTTCAGCAAGTCCAATCTAATCGTCTTTGACTTTCAAAGTGAACGGTCGTGTTTTTTTTCTGCGCTTCGAATTTTGTATTTTTGTTTCGTTTATTCCCATCGATGGGTTTTATCAAAATAATTTTCATTTTCCTCCGGTTATTCAAACATACATTTAAACTCCGTTCACTTCGCGAGTGCACTTGTAATAATATTAATAAATTTTTTTAGTTTTCGTAATTATCTGTTTTCGTTATCTGTGTTTTCGTTTCTTATATCCCCGCCGTTTCTCTTTTGTGCATGCACTTTAACTAATCTACGCTCCCGCTCTCTTGCTCTGTTTGCTTTGAAAGTTCTAAGCGTGCAGTTTCTGCGCTCTTGCGGTACTTATAACTGCTCGCTTATAAATTTCAATTCGGTTTCTTGGTACAGTGGTTCCAATAGAACCAAGTGCGCCGGTTTTACTGGCCGGACAAGTGATGACCTTTCAAAGGGGCCCAATTTGCAGTTTTGTTGTGACGCTTGTTTCGAGGTTGCGAACGAGATGAAATCGTTCATGCGCTAAACTAAAGGCGGCCTGATGGGGCTTATAAGCTGTTTCGGAGTTGCTAGAGATAGTTTTCGCCGAGCTGATAATCTCCTCTCTGCGTTGGATACGCAGTTTAATAGTCGTAAGCTATTAGAAGAGTCCCCTAAGCGCAAAAAGGCCGCTGGTGCTAAGGAGCAAAAGGGGAACACCCCGCAACCGAAATCAAAAGAACAACAGAGCATTCCGGCGGATCAGCAGCTGATTTCAGCAAACCCTCAAATGTTGCTAAGATCAGCAGCTAAAAAAGATTCGGTATCCGAAAAATCCGTAACAGAATGCATGCAACCAGGGACTTCTAAGAATTCCGATTTGTCCGTAGTGGTTTCACAATTAGTGGATCCACCTATCTCTCAGAATGTTGCATCACCACCACAAGGGACTACTAAGTCCGGACAACCGGCTCAAGTTGGTTTTGCAGAAACAATGTCTGCTCCACCAAAATCCCTTTCAGTGGTTCCACTAAAGAAACAAATTTTCGTTTCTCGGCTTTCCCCTGATCAAACATCTTCTGATGTATTGTCCTATATACAAGACAAAACTAAAGCCGATTGTAATAGTGTAAAGGTGGAAAAGTTTAAGTTTTCTTATGCTAGAGACATTTCATCTTACAAGATAACTGTCCCTAACGACTCGGGCGACTTTTGGCCGGATAATATGGCTTTTCTAGCTATTCCAAACAGCAACCAAGTCGGCGTTGGAGAAAGTGAGGTTATCGAAGAAAAATTAAAATTGCACCAATAGTGCGAAAAAGTGCGCAATAAGATTAACAGCTTTTTGCTCAGAATTGACAACGCTACAACATACACTTGGACGCACTGAAAACTAATACAAACTTATATCAAAACTCTTCCCAAATTTTGTTCCTAAAAATACAGCATAAGGTGCATTTATAAAATGAGATCAGTTTCCATTTGTTTTTTTCTTTTCAAATGGTGTTTTCGCGAGTAAGGTAATTTCACAGAACGCTTCGAAAAAATTGCAAACTTAGCGCAGGTGCTTTCGGATGCAACAGCTGACTTTACAGCTGTTCTGCTAACATATGCTGTTAAGTATTAATATTTTGAGTATGAGGCATAACAGTTTGATGTTCTGATAATACATTCCCACTATTTTTTTTAATTAGAGCACTTTTTAAAAAGGCCTAAATGCCACATAAAGTGGTCAAAAACCCCATAGTGCACTGCCGCGATTTCGAGTTATCTTTGTCGTTTTCGTTCTCGATCTCGGCAGCAGTGCAATTGTTGGTAACTTTAACGTTTGTTCGTTGGTTTTGGGTACGCTTGAGCGTTGGCGTGTGCTTCCCTACAGTGCGTGCGATCGGCATAGTACTGTCGTAGGTTTTTCATAAACACTTCGAATAACTCTAATTAAGATTTTTTTGAACCTCTCTCGGCACTTAGCTCCCCTACACTGCGTGCGTTCGGCATAATTCTCGTTAGTCGTTTTAAATTATATTATATTATATCATTATATTATTAAATAAATACACAGTATAAATAAAAAATAAGATATATTTATATTAAAAACCTCTTCGATTCCAAAAAATAAATAAATAAAAAATAAAGGGAATGCCAACCAAGGATATCGAAGAGCTTAAATCGGGTGCCCCGACTATCAGATACCCGTTACTCAGGTAAAGGGAGTGCGAGGGAGATGGAGATAGAAACTTTGATCACGCATAACTTTTTAACGAATGGTCCGATTTGAAAAATTTCTTCTACATTTCGATAGGTATTGATAAGCACAATAAAACTGCATTTTTATTTTTCCGAAATATTTAAATTTTTAAAATCGTATATAAGCGATTGTGGGCGTTAAAGAGGGCGTGGCACCTTTTTGAAACAAACTTGCGCTGCGTAGGAACTCCTAGAATCTGCATGCAAAATGCCAATCTTCTAGCTTTTATAGTTTCCGAGATCTCAGCGTTCATACGGACAGACAGACAGACGGACAGACGGACAGACGGACATGGCTATATCAACTCGGCTAGTGACCCTGATCAAGAATATATATACTTTATAGGGTCGGAAACGCTTCCTTCTAGCTGTTACATACTTTTGCACGAATACAATATACCCTTTTACTCTACGAGTAACGGGTATAAAAATTACCCAGCCGTCAGCTACAGCCTTGAGAACCCTCATCGACACAGCCCTTTATGATTCCTTGCTGTCTATTGGGGATGATAGACGCATTACTAATGCTATTTTAATACATTTGGTAATGAGCAAAGTCGATGCAGGAACTAAAAGAAAATGGGAAGAACAATTAGACTATACTTCGCTTCCTCTTTGGAGCGAATGTGAAACGACTTTGAACAGGCGTTACCAACATATGGTAGCGGAAGAGGCCTCCAAGCCCAAAACTGTTCAGCAAGTCCAATCTAATCGTCTTTGACTTTCAAAGTGAACGGTCGTGTTTTTTTTCTGCGCTTCGAATTTTGTATTTTTGTTTCGTTTATTCCCATCGATGGGTTTTATCAAAATAATTTTCATTTTCCTCCGGTTATTCAAACATACATTTAAACTCCGTTCACTTCGCGAGTGCACTTGTAATAATATTAATAAATTTTTTTAGTTTTCGTAATTATCTTTTTCGTTATCTGTGTTTTCGTTTCTTATATCCCCGCCGTTTCTCTTTTGTGCATGCACTTTAACTAATCTACGCTCCCGCTCTCTTGCTCTGTTTGCTTTGAAAGTTCTAAGCGTGCAGTTTCTGCGCTCTTGCGGTACTTATAACTGCTCGCTTATAAATTTCAATTCGGTTTCTTGGTACAGTGGTTCCAATAGAACCAAGTGCGCCGGTTTTACTGGCCGGACAAGTGATGACCTTTCAAAGGGGCCCAATTTGCAGTTTTGTTGTGACGCTTGTGTCGAGGTTGCGAACGAGATGAAATCGTTCATGCGCCAAACTAAAGGCGGCCTGATGGGGCTTATAAGCTGTTTCGGAGTTGCTAGAGATAGTTTTCGCCGAGCTGATAATCTCCTCTCTGCGTTGGATACGCAGTTTAATAGTCGTAAGCTATTAGAAGAGTCCCCTAAGCGCAAAAAGGCCGCTGGTGCTAAGGGAGCAAAAGGGGAACACCCCGCAACCGAAATCAAAAGAACAACAGAGCATTCCGGCGGATCAGCAGCTGATTTCAGCAAACCCTCAAATGTTGCTAAGATCAGCAGCTAAAAAAGATTCGGTATCCGAAAAATCCGTAACAGAATGCATGCAACCAGGGACTTCTAAGAATTCCGATTTGTCCGTAGTGGTTTCACAATTAGTGGATCCACCTATCTCTCAGAATGTTGCATCACCACCACAAGGGACTACTGAGTCCGGACAACCGGCTCAAGTTGGTTTTGCAGAAACAATGTCTGCTCCACCAAAATCCCTTTCAGTGGTTCCACTAAAGAAACAAATTTTCGTTTCTCGGCTTTCCCCTGATCAAACATCTTCTGATGTATTGTCCTATATACAAGACAAAACTAAACCGATTGTAATAGTGTAAAGGTGGAAAAGTTTAAGTTTTCTTATGCTAGAGACATTTCATCTTTCAAGATAACTGTCCCTAACGACTCGGGCGACTTTTGGCCGGATAATATGGTTGTAAAAGAGTTCGAGGCTAAGATAAAGAAGAAGGGGCCGGTAGGAGTAATACTTCCTAGTCGAGACCAAACCAGTGTACCAATTTCAAAAATTAACTTCTAACCTCCTTCGTTCCCATCAGAATGCAAGAGGTTGGCGTAGTAAGCTCACTAAATTGTATTCCGATAGCCTTTCCTTTGCATCTCATATTATTGTGTTTACAGAAACCTGGTTAAAGCCGGAGATCTTTAGCTCCGAAGTTTTTCCAGGTAAGTACACAATATATAGGTATGACCGTCCCTCTAGACGGGGAGGTGAAGTCTTAATTGGAGTTGATTCAAACCTCCTGTCTGAGGAGTTATTTTTTGATGAATTCTATACCATTGAATTTAATTGTTGAAAGTTATCGCTTCCTGGTAACTTTATATACATAACTTGTTCATATATGCCGCCGTTGTCTGAACTTCCTGATTATTTAAATCACCTATCCGTTATTAAGTCCGTTACAAATAAGCTTTCCGATAGGGATCAGTTGGTAGTTCTAGGTGATTTTAATATACCTGGAGTTACTTGGTCCACTGAGGATGGATCGAATGTCTTACTACCGTACTATCCGTCAACTTCCAATAAATCACCTTGGTTTAGCAAAGAGTTGACACACTTAAGAAATGAAAGTCCAGACTTTTTAGGAAATATAAAAATACCGGATTTCAATCTGTTTTTATTAGATATTTAAGTGCTCGGTCAAGATTTACCGTGCTTAATGCCCAGTGTTATAATAGTTACTTAAACCGTTGTAAGGTCCAGTTCTCTCGGGACCCGAAACAGTTTTATAATTTTGTTAACACCAAGCGTAAATCTAATTCTTTTCCTTCCTCGCTGTCGTTCGAAAACATGACGGCAACCACAGATCAGGCAATAGCCGATTTATTTGCCCAATTTTTTAAAACGACTTACTCTACTTTAGATTATTCATCACAGCCTTATTCTTACACCATGTCCAAGTCAAATCTCATATTCTGTCCCACTTTCGTATTAAGCCTGTTTATTGCGCTAAGGCCCTGTGCAAACCTCTTCACAAGTTGTTTACCTTATCTCTAGAAACCTCCCAATTCCCAAATATTTGGAAGGCATCATTTGTTATTCCTCTTTTCAAAAAAGGTAACAAGTTAGAAGCCAGTAACTACAGAGGTATTTCTAATTTGTCAGCTATTCCTAAGCTTTCCAGTTGATCTGCTTAAACGGATTTCAAGTTATCTGAATGGCAGGTCACAAAGGGTCCTTTCTAAAAATTCAATTTCTGAAATTCTCCGTGTTATCTCCGTTGTCCCACAAGGGAGCCATCTGGGTCCGTTACTTTTTACATTATTTATTAACAATCTTCCCTCAATTATAAGTCATTCTCGCGTACTTATGTACGCAGATGATGTTAAGTTGTGCCTGCAGACTTGCAATCCGATCTAGATAATTTTCAAAACTGGTGCCGAGATAATTTACTAAATTTAAACACATCCAAGTGCAAGCTGATGACTTTTTATCGGGTCAATCCGATATACGCGACTTACACATTAAGAATAGAATAACTCTTGTAAACGATCTTGGCGTTCTCTTGGACCCTAAACTAAAATTTTCAAACCACATTTCGTCCATGGTTAATAAAGCCATAGGAGTGCTTGGATTTATTAAAAGGTGGTCAAAAGAATTCGATGATCCTTATTTAACAAAAACTTTATTTTTTCGTTAGTCCGTCCGATTCTGGAGTATGGGTCTCCCGTCTGGAGTCCGCAAAACGGAATACATATTGATCGTATTGAATCAGTACAAAAAACATTCTTCTTTTTGCTTTACGGCGCCTAAACTGGGATGCAAATCTTAACTTACCTTCTTATTCTAGAAGACTTCTGTTGATTAATTTACCCTCCCTAACCAACCGTAGAACGATGCTTGGTACTGTCTTCATTTATAACCTTATACTTGGTGATATTGACTGCCCCGACTTGGTAAGTCGGCTAAACTCTTCTGTGCCAAGTAGATTAACTAGAAATTATATTCCCTAATATTAAAGCATTGTAGATCTAACTATGCCTTCCATGAGCCTTTCAGAGTATTGTGTTCTGACTATAATAGATTTTTTCCTATAATCTCAACTCTTGACTCTCTGCCGCTCTTAAAACGATTAATGCTAGCTTCATTGGCACAAAATTGATCTTGCTTTGATCTTACTTTTTTCCCCGGACGTTTACCTATATTTCCTTATCTCGCGTCTATCTTCTCGGGAATCGTTCCGTACGATACACGGCTGCGCCTCTCGGTCTAATTTTATTCGTTTGGGACTGCGTTGGAAGTCTGCCGACCCCTCCCTCTGTTGCTGCTGTTGGGATGGAATAGAAGGAAGTTTCAAGCCCCGAATTGGCCAAGCAGGTATATAGTGCGAAAAGTTGAAAGGTAATCAGTGGCGTTTTTTAATTGTGCTTGGCCCATCTTTTAACTTTTTGCAAGTACTAACAATTTTAATATTGGCAAATATATTATATATACTTACATGTTATCCAACCCATGAATATTCTTAGCTTATGAGTTTCATAAACAATTTTTCAAACGTAGCAACTGCTGAAAAATCTAATCTTCGCTAGAAAAATCTCCCCTCACTCAAACCGAGCCCTCTGAGAACCACATCCGACCTACTGAAACAAATGACTTCAGTCATAAACAAAGCTTCAAAATTTTCCACTTAGGGTCCGATCTAGTCCGAGCCAGTTGCTAACCAAAATTTTGTCAAATAATAAATTAATTGAGTTTTAATTACTTCTCAATTATTTCATCAGTCAATTATCCTACTCTCTTAACTTTGCCTAATCTCTTTTAATCTCTTCTGAGCAAGATTCTCTTCAGCCGAGGTTTCATGATTAATATTTTATCAAACCAAGGGCAGTGCTATTTTGGAGACAACTCGATCGATCGCGAAAATCTAAGTTAAAATCTAAATATATGACTTGTGAAAGTGAATTTAAGAAAACAAAAGTGAATCGCTTTGGATATTAAAATAAAAACAAAAAATTCGACCTAAATTAGTGCAAACTTAATTCCCCCATTTTCGTCGTAGTGAGCACCAGTTTAGGGTATTGCTAAAAAAGCTGAAAAAAAGTGATATTTTTAATAATTGAGAAAATCGCCGCAAAACCCGCGCTTTTCATAGTTTTTCCCGCGCCTTTCAGCATCAGGCTTATATATTCGTTGCCCTTAGTTATCGGTCATTGCACCATTCTCCGTTTGCATTTGCCTTTGCCTAGGAGTTGAGCCGACACAATATGCAATATGTGGTTTTTGACCTGTTTTTGTGGCATTAATTAATAACTTGGTCAGTTTTGGAGATATCGACATGATACCGACTTTACCAATCGTCATTATTTGTCCCTAGGCACATATAGTAAGAAAATCGTTCGGATCAGGAAACAATATCCTATAGCTCCCATAGGAACGATCGGTTAAAACTAAAAAAAAAATTAATGAAATTTAAGGAGCTGAAATTTGTTGCTCTATGCGTATAAAAGGGGATGATCAAAGGTGCAACAAAAGCAAAAAGAAAAAAATCCATAAAACTTAAAACTCATCGGCAGCCATTGATACATACGACTATTAATTCGCCAGGTTGTAAGCAAAATGATTCGAATTTGTCCAAATTTACGGGCAACTGACAGGACAAACATATCAAAATTATCCTCATATTATAAATTATTTGTTCATCAAACATTGTTTAGCCTTTTCTAGCTATTCCAAACAGCAACCAAGTCGGCGTTGGAGAAAGTGAGGTTATCGAAGAAAAATTAAAATTGCACCAATAGTGCAAAAAAGTGCGCAATAAGATTAACAGCTTTTTGCTCAGAATTGACAACGCTACAACATACACTTGGACGCACTGAAAACTAATACAAACTTATATCAAAACTCTTCCCAAATTTTGTTCCTAAAAATACAGCTTAAGGTGCATTTATAAAATGAGATCAGTTTCCATTTGTTTTTTTCTTTTCAAATGGTGTTTTCGCGAGTAAGGTAATTTCACAGAACGCTTCGAAAAAATTGCAAACTTAGCGCAGGTGCTTTCGGATGCAACAGCTGACTTTACAGCTGTTCTGCTAACATATGCTGTTAAGTATTAATATTTTGAGTATGAGGCATAACAGTTTGATGTTCTGATAATACATTCCCACTATTTTTTTTTAATTAGAGCACTTTTTAAAAAGGCCTAAATGCCACATAAAGTGGTCAAAAACCCCATAGTGCACTGCCGCGATTTCGAGTTATCTTTGTCGTTTTCGTTCTCGATCTCGGCAGCAGTGCAATTGTTGGTAACTTTAACGTTTGTTCGTTGGTTTTGGGTACGCTTGAGCGTTGGCGTGTGCTTCCCTACAGTGCGTGCGATCGGCATAGTACTGTCGTAGGTTTTTCATAAACACTTCGAATAACTCTAATTAAGATTTTTTGAACCTCTCTCGGCACTTAGCTCCCCTACACTGCGTGCGTTCGGCATAATTCTCGTTAGTCGTTTTAATTAAATTATATTATATCATTATATTATTAAATAAATACACAGTATAAATAAAAAATAAGATATATTTATATTAAAAACATCTTCGATTCCAAAAAATAAATAAATAAAAAATAAAGGGAATGCCAACCAAGGATATCGAAGAGCTTAAATCGGGTGCCCCGACTATCAGATACCCGTTACTCAGGTAAAGGGAGTGCGAGGGAGATGGAGATAGAAACTTTGATCACGCATAACTTTTTAACGAATGGTCCGATTTGAAAAATTTCTTCTACATTTCGATAGGTATTGATAAGCACAATAAAACTGCATTTTTATTTTTCCGAAATATTTAAATTTTTAAAATCGTATATAAGCGATTGTGGGCGTTAAAGAGGGCGTGGCACCTTTTTGAAACAAACTTGCGCTGCGTAGGAACTCCTAGAATCTGCATGCAAATGCCAATCTTCTAGCTTTTATAGTTTCCGAGATCTCAGCGTTCATACGGACAGACAGACAGACGGACAGACGGACATGGCTATATCGACTCGGCTAGTGACCCTGATCAAGAATATATATACTTTATAGGGTCGGAAACGCTTCCTTCTAGCTGTTACATACTTTTGCACGAATACAATATACCCTTTTACTCTACGAGTAACGGGTATAAAAATTACCCAGCCGTCAGCTACAGCCTTGAGAACCCTCATCGACACAGCCCTTTATGATTCCTTGCTGTCTATTGGGGATGATAGACGCATTACTAATGCTATTTTAATACATTTGGTAATGAGCAAAGTCGATGCAGGAACTAAAAGAAAATGGGAAGAACAATTAGACTATACTTCGCTTCCTCTTTGGAGCGAATGTGAAACGACTTTGAACAGGCGTTACCAACATATGGTAGCGGAAGAGGCCTCCAAGCCCAAAACTGTTCAGCAAGTCCAATCTAATCGTCTTTGACTTTCAAAGTGAACGGTCGTGTTTTTTTTCTGCGCTTCGAATTTTGTATTTTTGTTTCGTTTATTCCCATCGATGGGTTTTATCAAAATAATTTTCATTTTCCTCCGGTTATTCAAACATACATTTAAACTCCGTTCACTTCGCGAGTGCACTTGTAATAATATTAATAAATTTTTTTAGTTTTCATAATTCTTATCTGTGTTTTCGTTTCTTATATCCCCGCCGTTTCTCTTTTGTGCATGCACTTTAACTAATCTACGCTCCCGCTCTCTTGCTCTGTTTGCTTTGAAAGTTCTAAGCGTGCAGTTTCTGCGCTCTTGCGGTACTTATAACTGCTCGCTTATAAATTTCAATTCGGTTTCTTGGTACAGTGGTTCCAATAGAACCAAGTGCGCCGGTTTTACTGGCCGGACAAGTGATGACCTTTCAAAGGGGCCCAATTTGCAGTTTTGTTGTGACGCTTGTGTCGAGGTTGCGAACGAGATGAAATCGTTCATGCGCCAAACTAAAGGCGGCCTGATGGGGCTTATAAGCTGTTTCGGAGTTGCTAGAGATAGTTTTCGCCGAGCTGATAATCTCCTCTCTGCGTTGGATACGCAGTTTAATAGTCGTAAGCTATTAGAAGAGTCCCCTAAGCGCAAAAAGGCCGCTGGTGCTAAGGAGCAAAAGGGGAACACCCCGCAACCGAAATCAAAAGAACAACAGAGCATTCCGGCGGATCAGCAGCTGATTTCAGCAAACCCTCAAATGTTGCTAAGATCAGCAGCTAAAAAAGATTCGGTATCCGAAAAATCCGTAACAGAATGCATGCAACCAGGGACTTCTAAGAATTCCGATTTGTCCGTAGTGGTTTCACAATTAGTGGATCCACCTATCTCTCAGAATGTTGCATCACCACCACAAGGGACTACTGAGTCCGGACAACCGGCTCAAGTTGGTTTTGCAGAAACAATGTCTGCTCCACCAAAATCCCTTTCAGTGGTTCCACTAAAGAAACAAATTTTCGTTTCTCGGCTTTTCCCTGATCAAACATCTTCAGATGTATTGTCTTATATACAAGACAAAACTAAAGCCGATTGTAATAGTGTAAAGGTGGAAAAGTTTAAGTTTTCTTATGCTAGAGACATTTCATCTTTCAAGATAACTGTCCCTAACGACTCGGGCGACTTTTGGCCGGATAATATGGTTGTAAAAGAGTTCGAGGCTAAGATAAAGAAGAAGGGGCCGGTAGGAGTAATACTTCCTAGTCGAGACCAAACCAGTGTACCAATTTCAAAAATTAACTTCTAACCTCCTTCGTTCCCATCAGAATGCAAGAGGTTGGCGTAGTAAGCTCACTAAATTGTATTCCGATAGCCTTTCCTTTGCATCTCATATTATTGTGTTTACAGAAACCTGGTTAAAGCCGGAGATCTTTAGCTCCGAAGTTTTTCCAGGTAAGTACACAATATATAGGTATGACCGTCCCTCTAGACGGGGAGGTGAAGTCTTAATTGGAGTTGATTCAAACCTCCTGTCTGAGGAGTTATTTTTTGATGAATTCTATACCATTGAATTTAATTGTTGAAAGTTATCGCTTCCTGGTAACTTTATATACATAACTTGTTCATATATGCCGCCGTTGTCTGAACTTCCTGATTATTTAAATCACCTATCCGTTATTAAGTCCGTTACAAATAAGCTTTCCGATAGGGATCAGTTGGTAGTTCTAGGTGATTTTAATATACCTGGAGTTACTTGGTCCACTGAGGATGGATCGAATGTCTTACTACCGTACTATCCGTCAACTTCCAATAAATCACCTTGGTTTAGCAAAGAGTTGACACACTTAAGAAATGAAAGTCCAGACTTTTTAGGAAATATAAAAATACCGGATTTCAATCTGTTTTTATTAGATATTTAAGTGCTCGGTCAAGATTTACCGTGCTTAATGCCCAGTGTTATAATAGTTACTTAAACCGTTGTAAGGTCCAGTTCTCTCGGGACCCGAAACAGTTTTATAATTTTGTTAACACCAAGCGTAAATCTAATTCTTTTCCTTCCTCGCTGTCGTTCGAAAACATGACGGCAACCACAGATCAGGCAATAGCCGATTTATTTGCCCAATTTTTTAAAACGACTTACTCTACTTTAGATTATTCATCACAGCCTTATTCTTACACCATGTCCAAGTCAAATCTCATATTCTGTCCCACTTTAACAGAAAGCTCTCTTCTTTTGGATCTTCTTCGTATTAAGCCTGTTTATTGCGCTAAGGCCCTGTGCAAACCTCTTCACAAGTTGTTTACCTTATCTCTAGAAACCTCTCAATTCCCAAATATTTGGAAGGCATCATTTGTTATTCCTCTTTTCAAAAAAGGTAACAAGTTAGAAGCCAGTAACTACAGAGGTATTTCTAATATGTCAGCTATTCCTAAGCTTTCCAGTTGATCTGCTTAAACGGATTTCAAGTTATCTGAATGGCAGGTCACAAAGGGTCCTTTCTAAAAATTCAATTTCTGAAATTCTCCGTGTTATCTCCGTTGTCCCACAAGGGAGCCATCTGGGTCCGTTACTTTTTACATTATTTATTAACAATCTTCCCTCAATTATAAGTCATTCTCGCATACTTATGTACGCAGATGATGTTAAGTTGTGCCTGCAGTATAAGGACATTTCCTGCCATTTAGACTTGCAATCCGATCTAGATAATTTTCTAAACTGGTGCCGAGATAATTTACTAAATTTAAACACATCCAAGTGCAAGCTGATGACTTTTTATCGGGTCAATCCGATATACGCGACTTACACATTAAGAATAGAATAACTCTTGTAAACGATCTTGGCGTTCTCTTGGACCCTAAACTAAAATTTTCAAACCACATTTCGTCCATGGTTAATAAAGCCATAGGAGTGCTTGGATTTATTAAAACGTGGTCAAAAGAATTCGATGATCCTTATTTAACTAAAACTTTATTTTTTTCGTTAGTCCGTCCGATTCTGGAGTATGGGTCTCCCGTCTGGAGACCGCAAAACGGAATACATATTGATCGTATTGAATCAGTACAAAAAACTTTCTTCTTTTTGCTTTACGGCACCTAAACTGGGATGCAAATCTTAACTTACCTTCTTATTCTAGAAGACTTCTGTTGATTAATTTACCCTCCCTAACCAACCGTAGAACGATGCTTGGTACTATCTTCATTTATAACCTTATACTTGGTGATATTGACTGCCCCGACTTGGTAAGTCGGCTAAACTCTTCTGTGCCAAGTAGATTAACTAGAAATTATATTCCCTAATATTAAAGCATTGTAGATCTAACTATGCCTTCCATGAGCCTTTCAGAGTATTGTGTTCTGACTATAATAGATTTTTTCCTATAATCTCAACTCTTGACTCTCTGCCGCTCTTAAAACGATTAATACTAGCTTCATTGGCACAAAATTGATCTTGCTTTGATCTTACTTTTTTCCCCGGACGTTTACCTATATTTCTTTATCTCGCGTCTATCTTCTCGGGAATCGTTCCGTACGGTACACGGCTGCGCCTCCATTCGCTTCGCATGTTTTGCTTGCGACTGCATCGGATAGAGTCATTCTTGCAACTGCTATTGTGAGCGTTGAAACGACGCTGTAGTTGTAGTTGCCGATGTTGTAGTCGCCGCTGATATATGCTATGCGCTGATGCTACCGTAGTTGTTGTTGCCGAAGCTGTAGTCGCCGCTGATATATGCTATGCGCTGATGCGCATACCGTAGGTTTTGCTCCAGTATTTGCTGCTGCTGTAGATGCTGCTGCCACTGTAGACGCTGACGTAGCCCCGTATATTTTTTTTTTACCGTACCAAAATGTTATAATTTTGCTACGAAATTACCGATTTAGCACTTTATTTTAACGCACATATACCGATAACCGTATCGCTGATGTTTAGGCCTCAAGCACGCCTTACCGCACTTTTTTTTTTAAATGGGTATATATATTTTTTGAAACAACCTTTGGCTATATTTTAAGCCTAACAGAGGTGTTTTTAAATTAAAACAATAAAAATTCTTTTGAATATTTATGTTTATTTGTATTATTTATTATTCTCTGTTCCTTACCACGGGTGGCGGGTAACAAGAGATTTTATTTCGGAACCTTAGATTTTTAAGGTGCTGGTTTATAACTTTAAGTCTCTTACCACTGGTGGGGGATGACTTTTAGAGCTGCTCAAAGGACCAAAATGAATAGAGCGACCCGAAATAAGGACGTCTTCATTTGTTGAGTTACTATTTCAAATTGATTTCTTTATTAATATTCAACTCTTACGTAGCTAACATGAGAATCTTATTTTACTCTTATCTTATGACCCACGCAGACATACCTGCTTATCGTTGGGTTTTTATAGAGCACATCTGTTATCGCTTATGTGCCTAGGATATTCGACCCTTCTCTGGACATCCCATATTCGGGTTCACTTCTTCAAAACCGAATAGAAGTGAGGGATGCAAAAGATGTCTTTCGCGAAGAGTTGAAAGAGTGTGCAATTTTAACAAAATCATTCATGATTTCAATTTTAAATGACGCTAAACGAAATGCTGTAGAAAAATCCGCGAATTTGTCTTGACTCGAGCGTTGCTCGGCTCAAGATCACAAATAAACTTTGTGATCGATGAGCTCGCTCAGAGACTTAAAATTTCAAGAGAGGACGTGTGCTTGAGCATTGGTGGGATTAATGCCCAAGCTACAAAAGATAAACACACGGTTGTGAAGTCGCGAGTAGGGAATAGCCAGTTGTCGTCCGATTTGTGCATCGTAAAAAATTTTTCTGGTTATCATCCGGATCAAGCGGCGAACATCAGCGGGGATAGAGTGCCTGAAAATATTCAGTTGGCAGATCCATTCTTCTTCAAGCCCCAAAAAATAGACATGGTTATCAGTGCAGAGACGTTCTTTGAACTTTTATCTGTTGGCCAGATTATGCAGGGGCCTGGGCTTCCCATCCTACAAAAAACAGTTCTCGGCTGGATAGTGTCTGCTAGATGTGCCTCTGAAGATAAAATAAAGACTTACAAAATGGTACATCTCAGCTGCCAGGAAGAAGCGTTGGAGTCAATTGACACAATTCTGCGGAAATTTTGATCTGTTGAGAACTTGCCGCCCAAGGCTAAAGCCCATACGTTCTTTGAACTTTTATCTGTTGGCCAGATTAAGCAGGGGCCTGGGCTTCCCATCCTACAAAAAACAGTTCTCGGCTGGATAGTGTCTGCTAGATGTGCCTCTGAAGATAAAATAAAGACTGACAAAATGGTACATCTCAGCTGCCAGGAAGAAGCGTTGGAGTCAATTGACACAATTCTGCGGAAATTTTGGTCTGTGGAGGACTTGCCGCCCAAGGCTAAAGCCCATACTACTGAGCAGCAACTTTGTGAACAACACTTTACGAAGAATACTCAAAGATTGTCGTCCGGTAGATTTTCGTTTGTCGTTCAAATCTAACCCACAATCTCTTGGCTCATCACACGAAGTTGCGATACTTAGATTTTTGTCGCTAGAAAGGAAATTGTCTAAGGACCCTTCGTTGAGGAAGATGTATATTGAATTCATGGAGGAATATGATTCAATGGCCCACATGTGTTCCACCAATGACAAAATTCCAAACACTCCGCACTATTTCACTCCGCACCAGTGCGTTCTACGGCCACAAAGTACTTCAACCAAGTTGAGAGTAGTTTTCGATGCATCGTGCCGTATATCGACGCAGGGCGCGTTGAATGACATCTTGATGGTTGGCCCCACCATTCAAGAGGAGCTGTATTCGACCCTGCTCCGGTTCAGACTGCAAAAGTTTGCGCTTGCAGCAGACGTAAAAAAGATGTATCGTAAAGTAATGGTTGACGAAGCTGACCGAAACTTTCAGCTTATAGTGTGGAGACGAGATCCATCTGAGTCTTTAAAAATCTTCAAACTGAACACCGTGACTTATGGAACTTCGCCAGCACCCTATTTGTCGATTCGGTGTTTAATGCGGCTTGGAGAGATCGCGCAGGATTCGTGTCCAAAAGCCGCTAAGGTCATTCAGAATGACTTTTATGTTGACGATTTGTTGACTGGCGCCAGATGCGTTGAGGACCTGTTAAGCCTTCGAGACGAAGTTTCTCAGGTATTGCAAGAGGCAGGATTTGAATTGGCAAAGCGGTTTTCTAACTGCCCAGAGTTGTCCGCATCTGAAAGCGCTGTCATGCCGCTAACGGCAGACTCAGACGTAACTAAAACCCTTGGAGTGGTTTGGTTGCCGGGTAAAGATTACTTTCAATTTCGGTTGGATGACTCTTTCCTGGATCTTCGTGCGACAAAACGAAACATACTGTCGGTGACTGCCCGACTTTTCGATCCGCTTGCCTATTGTGTCCTCTAGTGACTAGGGCAAAAATGTTGTTGCAGGAACTGTGGCTTCGAAAGTTAGACTGGGACGAGTCGCTGCCGATGCAACTGCAGACATCTTGGGAAGCCTTTAAGGGAACGCTGTTGCAGCTGCCCAAGATCAAGGTATCGCGATTCGTTACATGGTTTCGCTGACGCTTCCATGCGAGCATATGGAGCGTGCATTTACGTACCGCTGAAGGTTTAAAAGTGAATTTATTGACAGCAAAATCCAAAGTAGCTCCCCTTAAGACGATAACTTTGCCCCGCCTTGAGTTGTGCACCTTCTTGCGGATCTTTATAATCGTGTAAGACCATTGCTTAATTTTCCGATTACAAAAGTGTTCCTCTGGACGGATTCGGAGATCACTTTGCATTGGATCAAAACGCATCCTTCGTCGTTGTCAGTTTTTGTCTCAAACCGAGTTGCGGAGATTCAAGAGTGGTCGGAAAAAGCAATCTGGCGACATGTCCCCACGAAAGTAAACCCAGCGGACATCGTGTCACGGGGATGAAACGTTGAGGAACTTACAGCTTCCACTTGGTTCGCTGGGCCGTCGTTTTTGCTCGATGCAGAAAAAGATTGGCCTGTAAATCGACACTTCGAAGTACCTGCTGATGTCGTGTCGATGGAATTACGCAAATCAGCATTGGCGCTTGTGGTATTCCCAGAGCCCAATTACATGCTTCAATATAATCCTTTTCCTCGCACAGAAGGCTTCTAAGGGTTTTCGTATGGGTCTTACGGTTTATTCAAAAGGGTAAAAAAAGTGTCGCAGCCCTTTAAAAAAAAGTATTACTCCAAGAGAATTGAATTTTGCGTTCGAGAAAATAGTGGAAGTGATCCAATCTCACGAGTTCAGTGACGACATAGGTAAAATTCGGAAAAAAAACCGGTAGCAACGAATGTACAAAAACTAAGCCCTTTTCTCCAGGAGAAAAAATTAGATTGGTGTTCCTCGACATTGCTGCGAGTTGGGGGTCGGTTATTGAATGCTCCTATCCCGTACGAAGCCAAATTCCCGTTGTTGTTGTCGAAAGGCTCACAGTTTGTTAAAACTTACGTGTCCTACCTGCACGTTACAAACTGTCATGCTGGCCCTCGAGCTCTTGTAAGTCTGTTGCGAGAAAAAATATGGTTGGTTAATGCGCAGGAAGTTTGCCGCAGAACAAATCGTTTTTGCATTCGTTGCTTTCGGTGCAAGCCGCAACTCTTGACGCAAATCATGGGGAACTTGCCATCAACGCGACGAACTTCGTCGGAGCCGATCGCCACATGAGAGAGTTCCGGGCCCTGCTCTGTAGGAGCAGGGGGGCGGTATCGCAGCATTCTCATCAAGAAAAATATGCGAGTTTGCATTCATACCGCCAAGAGCACCTCACTTCGGCGGACTTTGGGAGGCAGGTGTGAAGTCTGCAATGCACCTGTTCCTTCGGACGGTCGGCGAAGACATCCTGACCGCGGAGGAGCTCGGAACTCTCCTCACCAGCGTGGAGGCCGTTCTCAACTCAAGGCCCCTCGGAGCGATCAGCACGGATCCCAACGACGGCGAAGCTCTAAGCCCAGGCCATCTCCTGATCGGCGGGTCCCTCCTAGCTCCACCCTCAGCAGCGCTCCCGGACCAAGTCAGCCCAACCGGCTTACGACGATGGCGCAGTGTCTCGTGTTTCAGGCACAGGTTTTGGAAGCGTTGGTCGCGGGAGTACGTCTCAAGCCTCCATGCGAAAAACAAGTGGCACCAGGAGGTTCCAAACGTCGACGTGGGAGCTCTCGCCGTCGTCGCCGAGGACAATCTTCCGCCGCAGCAGTGGATGATCGGGCGGATCGTGGCGGTGCACGTCGGCGCTGACGGCAAGGTCCGAGTGACGGACGTGAGGACGAAGGATGCGACGTATCGGCGAGCGGTCCATAGGCTGGCGGTGCTGCCTGTGGCATGCTGAAGACGGCGGTCCTTCAGAGGGGGCGGTGTTCGCGCACTTTGCGTTTTTAATATTTGTTGAATAGTGTAAGGCGGGAGAGGGAGCGCAATAAAGATTTAATCGCTCTCCGCTGCCAGGAGGAAGCGTTGAAGTCAATTGACACAACCCTGCAGAAATTTTGGTCTGCGGATAACCTGCCGCCCAAGGCTAAAGTGCATTCTCCTGAGCAGCAACTTTGTGAACAACACTTTGAGAAAAATACTCAAAGATTGTCGTCCGGTAGATTTTCGGTTCGTTTGCCGTTCAAATCTGACCAAATTCTCTTGGCTCATCATACAAAGTTGCGAAACGTAGATTTCTGTCGCTAGAAAGGAAATTGTCAAAGGACCATTCGTTGAGAAAGATGTATATTGAAATCATGGAGGAATATGTTTCCATGGGCCACATGTCTTCCACCAATGACAAAATTCCAAACACTCCGCACTATTTCATTCCGCACCAGTGCGTTCTACGAGCTGTACTCGACACTGCTTTGGCTTAGATTGCATAAGTTTGCTCTTGCGGCAGACATAAAAAAATGTATCGCCAAGTAATGGTGGACGAATCTGACCGAAACTTTCAGCTCATAGTATGGAGACGATATCCTTCTGAGTCTCTGAAAATCTTTAAGTTAAATACTGTTACATATGGAACTTCGCCAGCACCCTTTTTGGCGATCAGATGTTTAATGCGGCTAGAAGAGATGGCGCAAGCAACTTATCCAAAAGCCGCACAGATTATTCGGAAAGATTTTTATGTTGACGATTTGTTGACTGGCGCCGGATGCGTTGAGGACCTGCAAGGTCTTCGAACTGGCCTTTTGTGTCCTTTAGTCACAAGGGCAAAGATGTTGTTGCAGGAGCTGTGGCTTCGAAAGCTAGATTGGGACGAGTCGCTACCAATGCAGGTGCTTACTTCGTAGCATACCTTTAAAGCAATGCTTCTGCAGCTGCCGAAAATTAAGGCATCGCGATACGTCCACACAGATCCGCAGTCCCGATTCAAATACATGGTTTCGCTGACGCTTCCATGCTGAAGGTTTAAAGGTGTCTTTATTGACCGCCAAATCAAAAGTAGCTCCCCTCAAGACGAAACCATTGCCTCCCTTGGCGCCCCCCCCCCCCCCTTTTCACATTTATTATAATTGCATTAAAAAATTCCATTTTTAATTTTTTTAATTTGAGAAATCCAAAAACTCAATTAACAAGAAAAAAAACCCCCCCCCTTTTTTTTTTTTTCAATTCAGGTAGATAGAGGGGGGGGGGGGGGAAAAACAACACAAAACCCCCCACCCCAAAAAAAAAAACACAAAAAACATAGTATCCTTTTTTTGGGGTTTTGATGGTTTTTTTTCTTAATTTAATAATTATTTTTTTTTTTTTTTTTATAAAGGAAAAAGAAAAAAAAAAAAAAAAATTAAAAAAAAATTTTAAAAAATTAAATTAAATTTTTTTTTATTTAAAATTTTTAAAAATATTAATCGGAAAAATAAACCGGTAACAACGAATATTCAAAAGCTAAGCCCCTTTATTCAGGAGAATAAATTAACTTGGTGTTCCTCGACATTGCTACGAGTTGGGGGTCGGTTATTGAATGCTCCTATCCCGTACGAAGCCAAATTCCCGTTGTTGCTGTCTAAAAGCTCACAATTTATCAGATCATACGTGTCATACCTGCACGTTACGAATTGTCACGCTGGCCCTCGAGCTCTTGTTAGTCGACTGCGCGAGAAAGTATAGCTAGTCAATGCGCAAGAAGTCGAACAACGTATCGTATCCGTGGTAAGCCACCGTACAAGTTGCGCCCTTGTTTGTCTGTTTGCGTCCAAAGCGGTCCACTTGGAGCTTGTGTCTGACCTAACCTCTGATGCTTTTCTGTTAGCTTTTCAAAGGTTCGTGAGTCGTCGCGGGATACCGGAGAAGGTGTGGTGCGAAAACGCCACCAACTTCGTCGGAGCCGACCGGCACATGAGGGAGTTTCGAGCCTGTCTGGAGGAGCAGGGGGCGGTATAGAAACATACGCATCATAAAAAGGATGCGAGTTTGCGTTCATACCGTCCAGAGCACCACACTTCGGCGGACTTTTGGGAGGCAGGTGTGAAATCTGCAAAGCACCTCTTCCTTCGGACGGTCGGCCAAACCCTCTTGACCGCGGAGGAGCTCGGAACTCTCCTCACCAGCGTGGAGGCCGTGCTGAACTCCAGACCTCTGGGAACCCTCAGCAACGACCCAAACGAAGGCGAAGCCCTGACCCCCGGACATCTGCTCATCGGCGGCCCCATGCTGGCCCCACCGTCGGAAGCACTACCGGACCAAATCAATCTGACCTGCTTGCGTCGATGGCGAGGTGTCTTATCCCTCAAGCACAAGTTCTGGCAGCGATGGTCCCGGGAGTACATCTCCAGCCTCCAGCAGAGGTCCAAGTGGCACAAGGAGGAGCCAAATCTCGCCGCGGGAAAAATGGTCGTCGTCTCAGAGGACAACCTTCCACCCCAGCAGTGGAGGATCGAGCGAGTGGAAGCGGTCCACGCCGGCGCCGATAAAAAGGTTCGGGTGGCGGACGTTCGGGCTCCGGAAGGACTCTACCGGAGAGCGATCCATCGGCTGGCGGTATTGATGGCGTTGGGCTGAAGGACGTCGTCCCTTCAGAGGAGGCGGTGTTTGCGCACTTGGCGCGTTTATTCAAATTGTAAATTCTCTCTTGCTTTAAGGCGAGAGCGGGAGTCAATAAAGCTTTCGTTCGCTCTCGCGAATTCGCCCTGCCTCTTGCCCCCCTTAGATAAGCATAGCTATAAGAGATCATAATTGAAAATAAAACAAGAAAGGAAAGCTAACTTCGGGCGGAGCCGAAGTGAAATACCCTTGCAGCATATTCTGTAAATTAAATTCTCCAAAATTATTCATATGATGCATTCTTAACACCACATTCTTAACTATTAAAAACACCAAAGTTATGGAATTTCCGATCGTTCAGTTATATGGCAGCTATAGGATGTAGTCGGCTGACCCTTTTGAAATTTGGTAGGTCGGATTGATTGGCCAAATATAAAACCCATAGAAAATCCAAACTTCCTAACTAAACAAAGACAGAAGTTATGGCATTTGCGAAAAATCAGTTATATGGCAGCTATAGGATATAGTTGGCCGATCCATCGGCTGGCGGTATTGACCAATCAATCCGAAATACCAAATTTCATAAGGATCGGCCGACTATATCCTATAACCGCCAAATAACTGATTGATCGGAAATGCCATTTGGTGTTTTTGGGATTTTTTATTAGTATTAAGAATGCATCATATGAATAATTTTGGAGAATATAATTTCTGCAAGGGTATATTAACTTAAAAAAAAAAATTGTCTGCCTCCTTAGCCACAATTGAGGCAACCGTATCGACGGTTTATCTTTATAAAGATAATTCCATTCCTTTTTAGAAGGCATTTTTCATATTTTTGTATGTCCGGGACTCGTAGAATAAGATACCGTAAATAATTTGTAAAGAATTATAGCATGAATCATGTTAATTCATCTGAATTTTCAATTCATTTTTAATCTCTAATTGTTATGGTAATGCTGGGCCTTACTCGTAAAATCATTATTAGGTATAGAAGAGACCTTAAATTTTGTTTTAAAAGATTAAATATGCCCCAGGGATGTGGCATCAGCAAATATATTTTATAAGTCGCACGAGTTAACTAAAGGAAAGGTATCCCAATTTGGTTTGGGAGCTTTTCCAATAATTAACAATACCAAGTTGTGGTTTCTTTGACAAGATATTTCAAACTGAATTCTTTATTTAATTATTCGTCTTTCAATGCTCAAATGTTCGCTTCTAATTATGCTGACCTAGCGGAATGGAATTGAAATTGGAGCGGATCTGCCGACTATATTCTATAGCTGCCATATAACTGATTGATCGGAAATGCCATAACTTTCGTCTTTGTCAAATTTCATAAGGATCAGCCGACTATATCCTATAGCCGCCATATAACTGATTGATCGGAAATGCCATAACTTTGGTGTTTGTAAAGTTAGGAAGTTGGGATTTTCTATTGGTTTTATATTTGGCCAATCAATCCGACCTACCAAATTTCATAAGGATCAGCCGACTATATCCTATAACCGCCATATAACTGATTGATCGGAAATGCCATTTAGTGTTTTTAAAGTTAGGTTTTTTTTATTAGTATTAAGAATGCATCATATGAATAATTTTGGAGAATATAATTTACAGAATATTCTGCAAGGGTATATTAACTTCGGCTCCGCCCGAATTTAGCTTTCCTTTCTTGTTTTATAGTAAGAAATGTTTGTATTCTAGATCAATTCAATTTTTTTAGGTTTCACATACAAAAGTAAGATAACAAATCCATAACAGTTTTTCCTTTCATTTTCTCGTGATAACAAAACATAATGATAAACAAGGAGTCTGTTAGCTTTGTTTCTCCTACATTCATAAACATGATTCATGCTATAATAGTTTACAAATTATTTACGGTATCTTATTCTACGAGTCCCGGGGATACAAAAATATGAAAATAGCCTTCTAAAAAAGAATGGAATTATCTTTATAAAGCTAAACCGTCGAGTACGGTTCCCTCAATTGTGGGTAAGGGGCAGAAAATATTTTTTGAAGTTTTCGGTCGGCAGGGCCGGTTTATTCAAAATATTTATAATTTCAAAATTATTTTATGTAGTATTATTAGTTTAAAATAATTATTTTATTTTATGATTATACCAGCAAAGCCCATTAAATCGGGACTAAATTTCATTACTTTGGTTGGTCCAATATTTAAAAACTGGACAAACAATATGAGTGCAAATCTTTTAATCACGTTCATCATGCTTTTTAAAAAATTTATATTTTTAAACCAATTTATGGAGAAAATATTAAGTTAAGAACAAATATTTTGGGAAACTAAAAACATGTTATTCGATTTAAATAAAAACGCCAGAGTTTGAATGAATGTAGGAGAAACAAAGCTAACAGACTCCTTGTTTATCATTATGTTTTGTTATCACGAGAAAATGAAAGGAAAAACTGTTATGGATTTGTTATCTTACTTTTGTATGTGAAACCTAAAAAAATTGAATTGATCTAGAATACAAACATGCCTTACTGTCATAATGGTGAAATCATTATTAGGTATAGAAGAGACCTTAAATTTTGTTTTAAAAGATTAAATATGCCCCTGGGATGTGGCATCAGCAATTATATAAGTCGCACGAGTTAACTAACTTTTCCAATAATTAACAGTACCAAGTTGTGGTTTCTTTGACAATATATTTCAAACTGAATTCATTATTTAATTATTCGTCTTTCAATGCTTAAATGTTCGCCTCTAATTATGCTGACCTAGCGGAATGGAATTGAAATTGGAGCGGATCCATATGTGGGATTTGGGTCCGAAGTGGTCCGGATGTTTGTGTTTGGTTGGCAACTTTACTGCCAACGTGGTATTTGGTTACTAGACGTTTGGCTGCCATGGGAATTCGGTGGGGTACCGCCGAGGGTATTTGCTGAGGCGGTACTTTGGCTGCTAGATGTTGGACTGCCGTGGAGGTTTCGGTGGGGAACCGCCGAGGGTAACTGCTGAGGCGGTAGCTCCTCCCCCCCAGACTGAACTACCGACCATAACGGAGCGATGGTAGGTGTGAAAGTGGCAGGTGGAGCAATAGTTGGCGAGAATGTCGTGAGTGGTGCCGCTGGTGTAAAGGTAGTCGTTCTTTTTGAAAAGCAAGCCACCGCTGCCACCACTATCAATAGTACGGTTAGCATTGTGTATGTCGTTGTTGTGTGTATTGCTATTCCCGTCTGGATTCTATTGATCTGTAATTTCGTCTCGATGTCCTCCATCTTTAGCTCATGTATTCCCAATTCTGGGGTAGTTCTGTTTTTCTAGAGGTATCGATCTGAGGTATCTCCCAGTTTAATCTCGCTGTGCCAAGTTTTTCAATTGTTTCGTATTGGTTGTTATTTACCATGGCTCTGCACTCGCTGAATGTGATCAGTGCTGATCCATTCATGGTTCTTTCGTGTCCACAGTCTGTTTGTATTTTTACGTTCTCCCCATTGAAGATTGCGATGTAACCCTTTTCCGGTTCGAAAATCCTGCTTTCGAGTCCTACATATTTTGTTTCACAATTCGCTTCCTCTCCGGTGTTCAGCTTCTTAATACAACCTGGTTTACAATTTTATCATTCTTACATGTATAAAAATTTCTTATTTTCTGATATTTATTCTTATAGTAATATATTTCTTCCTTGTTGCTTACTACATATTCCGGTGCTATTACCAATTCTGTTTTGTAGTGGCGACTGAATAGGCCGTTTTAGTTTATCTTAGAAGTATGCTTCTTCTCTGGATCTGCTAGCCGAGTTTCATTGCATATCTGAAAATTTGGTGCAATTTTATCGGAGTAATAAAAATGAGAATGAGGAGATAAGTTAATGACTACAAAACGGAAGTTAAGTCTAACTGACGAAGCAATAAAAGCCTTCGAGGAGTTAAAGCAACGTCTGTGCGAAGCCCCAGTTTTGTGTAGCCCAGATTTCTCAAAACCGTTCGCAATCCACTGCGATGCTTGTAAAACGGGGGTAGGCGCTGTGCTCGTACAAATGTCCGAAGCAGGAGATGAGCGTCCGATTGCTTTCATCTCCAAGAAGCTAAACAGGGCCCAACGCAATTCAACGGTGACCGAGCAAGAATGTTTAGCGGCCATCGTAGCTCTAAAAAGTTTCAGGGCTTATGTGGAAGGAATGGAATTTACTATAATAACCGATCACGCCTCATTGAAGTGGTTAATGTCCAATCATGACTTGAATTCCCGATTGGCACGATGGGCGTTGGCTTTGCAGAGATATAATTTCAAGATTGAGCATCGCAAAGGCTCACTTAACGTTGTTCCCGTTGTCTCGCGTCAACGAAGACGTAATAGCCGTAGTGGATTTACAGGAAGGACTCGTTTGAGATTGTTCGAGAAAAAGCAAGTAAGCGTATGCAGGAACAGCACGCCGAAAACGAGAAACGCTATAACCTTTGGTCTCGAAACGTTTCATTTGCGGAAGGACAAGAGGTGTATCGACGGAGCTTCAAAGAAAGTTGCTTTCAGACAGGATATTCTGACAAATTCGGACCATCTTTTGTAAAATCAAGAGTTCGCAAGAAGCTAGGAAGCGCGTATTATGAACTGGAAGACTTACCAGGACGCCTTGTAGGTACCTATCACGCCAAGGTAATCCAGCAGTAAGCCCTCTTCCGTCGGTATCAGTCTAGGGTACCAGGGATAAAATACCCTAGACTGATTGTTCGGAGGGGCTTTGTAGTGGCGACTGAATAGGCCGTTTTAGTTTATTCTAGAAGGATGCTTTTTCTCTGGATCTGCTAGCCGAGTTTCATTGCATATCTGAAACTTTGGTGCAATTTTATCGGAATAATAAAAATGAGAATTGCAATTCATCGAAGGTCAGCTGGCGCAGGGTGCCTTTGGAAAGCTCGACTCAACTGTGAGAGATTTCCGCCGGCGGCCTCAATTAGGCCACCCTATCCTAGACTCGGTCTATTCAAACCAAGCCGTCGTTGAGTGCAGATGCACTTATTCAGTAATCTATTTGATTCAGTGACATCACACGTGTATCGCAGCTGGGAAATTTAGAAAAATCGCGGAGATAAGTTCGTGCATCCGATCGTGAATAAATTGTGGATTAAATCTGTGTGTTTTTTGAAACAAGACCAGGTGGGTAAAACCTTGTGTTCGCTCTTTTACGAAGAATTTATAGTGACAACAAAAATTTCGCAGAGCTGCCGAGGAGCCGCCAAATCGGAGAAGCATCCGCCAGCGGAGCGCCTGTCCCGCAGAGCGCACGGAGGAGCAGCCCTGCTGGGGACAAATCCCTGCCGGAGGGGCAGCCACAGCGGTAAGAGGAGCGCCGTCCACAGAGCGCACGGAGGAGCAGCCCTGCTGGGGACGAATCCCTGACGAAGGGGCAGCCACAGCGGTAAAGCATCCGCAAGAGGAGCGACGTCCGCAGAGCGCACGTAGGAGAAGCCTGACCGGAGACAAATCTCTAACGGAGGGGCAGCCACAGCAGAGAAGCACCCGCAAGAGGATCGGCTGTTTCGCAGAGTGCGTAGGAGCAGCCCTGTTAGTGAAGAATCCTGCCGGAGGGGCAGTCACAGCGGAAAAGCAACCGTAAAAGGAGCACTGTCACCAAGAGCGCTCTTAGGAGCAGCCCTACCGGAGGATCAGCCGTAGCTCAGGAGCATCCACAAGAGGAGCGCCGTCCCACAAAGGGCACGTGGTAGTAGCCCTGCAGGAGAAGCATCCCTGCCGGAGAGGCAGTCACAGCGGTGAAGCATCATCGAGAGGATCGGCTGTTTCGCAGAGAGCGTAGGAGCAGCCCTGCCGGAGAAGAACCCTGCCGGAGGGGCAGCCACATCGGAGGAGCATCTGCTACAGGAGTCCTACCCGCGGAGCGCACGCCGGAGGAGCAGCTGCATTGGAGATGCGTCCGCCGAAGAAGTGCCAAGGAGAGGAACGCCGCCTGAGGAAGCGCGCATCGCTCGAGGAACACCGCACGCCAAGAGGAGCTTATTAGAGTCCCCTGTTTTCGTCGTCATCGCTAGAGCCGCGGCCAGGCCTTTTGCGCCACTGACGCTCGGCTAGCCCAGATAACTAGAAAAGCAGCAAAAGGACCGCCAACAGTTATCCAATTTGTGCATGGGATAAATATTTTGTTAGTGAGATAGAGAAAGTCGCGATGTAAATATTCGGAAAATAACCAAAAGTTTTCTTTCAAACGTTTGTTCTCGCCAAGAAAGTAAAAGTATTTAACCCATATGGCGGTATGAAGCGCCTATTTAATTTTCAGCATGTTCGTTGAACGGAAGATCGATCATTCGCCGATGGAAAACTGAGTGAGTGGTCATTGATTTAATTTATATTTTATATTCGAGTGGAATCCGACGCAATGGTTGAAACTTTCATTTAGTTTTTTTGGCGAGATTTGTTTGACATCTATCAATTGCAAAAGCAAACAAAGAAATAATATAATAATAATATATATTACTAGATATTCAAATATTAAATGAGTGTTGAATCTCGTGAATCCTATACAAAAAAAAATAAAATAATAATTAATTTAAATCAAATTAATTTAGACTTAACTAATTAAGTTTAAATTTTGAAAAGAAACTGGAAGAAAATTGTATTTTTTTTTGGTTTTGAAATATCACATATGAAGTAAACTGATAATGAAATTAATAAAATAATCATATTCTAGTATTTAAATAACCTCGCCAAAAATTATAGCTACAAAATTTATATCTATATATATAACTCTTTAAGAAAACATATATTTAATACCATGAATTATTCTTGCTTAATTATGATCGTACTCTATATTTTTATTATAAACCTTATTTACTATATTTTCTCTAATATTATTATGAATTTAAATTTTGTAATTAAAATGGAAGCTAAAAAGAAACGGGTTGCTGAACTGAGCTGAAGATTTCACGGTCGTAGGGAAGAAAGGGTCACCAGAGCCAAGCTCCAGCGGCAGGTGTCCTAGGTAGGGTGGGCGATAAGCGGGCGCAATTACACCAGCGGCTACGCAAATAGATACTTCCCTTTTATTTCTTTAAACTTTACGTTATATGCTATTTTTTTATATATTTTTTTTGAATTTGGTTTATTGTTCTTCCGAATTATATTACTAGCTCCCTTCAATGTCGCAAGCACGCTCAATTTCTTAGGATATTAATAATAATGTGTACATCGTAACTGAATCTGTGAGGGCAAGACCTCCACCCTGTGAGGAACCGTAGAACGGCCCTCACAATTTACTTTGTAGCCATGTAGGATTTTGTAGCCATGTAGGATTTTTGTAGCCATGTAGGATTTTGTAGCCATGTAGGAATATTTTTAGTTTAGCTTTTTAATAGCCAACGCAGCAGTTGCACACATTTGAACCACCGAACGCCTTAGCGCGACCAACACGCTCTCGCCCTCTTCTTCACACACTTCAAAACATCAACGGCTGCACACAGTTGAACCATCGAACGCCTGAGCGCGACCAACGCGCTCTCGCTCTCTTCTTCACACACTTCAAAACATCAGCGGCTGCACACATTTGAACCATCGAACGCCTGAGCGCGACCAACACGCTCTCGCCCTCTTCTTCACACACTTCAAAACATCAGCGGCTGCACACATTTGAACCATCGAACGCCTGAGCGCGACCAACACGCTCTCGCCCTCTTCTTCACACACTTCAAAACATCAACGGCTGCACACAGTTGAACCATCGAACGCCTGAGCGTGACCAACGCGCTCTCGCTCTCTTCTTCACACACTTCAAAACATCAGCGGCTGCACACATTTGAACCATCGAACGCCTGAGCGCAACCAACGCGCTCTCGCTCTCTTCTTCACACACTTCGAACGTCAACGGCTGCACACATTGGAACCATCAAACGCCTGAGCGCAACCAACACACTCTCGCCCGCTGCGAACAGTTTGAACACCTGCACAAAGCCAACACACACATAAGCTTTTCGTCGCACGATCGAACCAAATCGCAACCAACCCGACCGATGTTTTCGAGCAAGGGGAAAATAATTTCGCACGATCGAACCAAATTGCAACCGACCCGACCGATGTTTTCGAGCAAGGGGAAATAATTCTGCCTGCAAACTGCCGAAGCGCAGGCGCAGCGGCAGCAACGCCGACGCTATGCATGGGGAACGCGCGCAAATATCCAAGAGGGGAAAGGCAATTACTCTTGAGGCTTCGCGCGTGCCAGACAAAATTCGTGAGACTTGAAAAAGCCGGGAAACCGCCCCTCCGTGCAAATTTTCGGACAAGTGCGTGAAAAACGTGTAATAAAATGTCAACCGACAGTGGCGATGTGGATGGAGTGCACGACGCTATTCCCGGTGCGGAGGCATGGGGAATCAACTGGCTGGATTTGCTGTGGACGGAAACGTAAGCGTCTAATATTTTTTTTTGGATATATTTGGTTTTGAAAACAACGACTGGACTGGAGTGGCGTGACAAGGAGGCTCTGTACACCCCTTGCACAAAACTTAAATAAAGAAAAAAACGAAATATTTGAAACCTAAAAAAACTATTTGCCTGACTGTGTTTTGTGTGTGAGTGAACATAGGAGGGGAATGGGAACTATTTTCTCTTGCCTCCATCTAGGAAAACCCCTGTTTCTCTGCCGATCGTTGCCGGACCGCGTGGTGGCCAGGGATTACGACGGAGTCTTGCACTCGCTTGTCGGATCCGAGGCTGTTGCCGGTCCCGGAGCGCGTAGTGGCCGTGGATTACGACGGAGCTAGGCTCGTTTGTCGGGTCCAGGGTCAGTGCGGGTTCCGGAGCGTGCGGCTGAGAAAGATTTCGACGGAGTCTTGTACTCGATTGTCGGATCTAACTCCGCTGCAGGTTTCGGCCCATGATCGGCATCTCTGGGCGACAGTGCCCACAAAACCCCCTTCCTTTTCTTTTGTTGTTGTCTCTGCCGATCAGGGTCGGACCGCGTGGTGGCCAAGGATTACGACGGAGCTAGGCTCGTTTGTCGGGTCCAGGGTCAGTGCGGGTTCCGGAGCGTGTGGCTGAGGGAGATTTCGACGGAGCCTTGCACTCGATCGTCGGATCTAACTCCGTTGCCGATTTCGGCCCATGGTCGGCATCTCTGGGTGACAATGCCCACAAGACCCCCTTCCTCTTCTTTTGTTGCTGTTTCTGTCGATCGTTGCCGGACCGCGGGGTGGCCAAGGATTACGACGGGTTGCGGGTTCCGAGGCGCGTGGCGGGTAGAGATTACGACGGAGCTCTGCTCGATTGTCGGATCCAAACCCGCTGTGAGTTCCGGGTTACGAAGTCTGAATAGGGTCATTTTTATCTCGACACCCCCCCTTGAGTCCTTGAACTGAAATAAATTATTGTAAGTGACCCTGGGAGCCCTGAGCAAAATATCCCAGCCCAAGAACTTCCTTACATGGCGCCCGAACAGGGACTTCAAGGATACGGGAAATTTTTAAATAATTTTTCCGCAAAAAAAAAAATATATAATTTTTTTTCTCAAGAAAATAGAAATTTTTTTTTTTGGGTATATGGCGTAAAGACCCATGAGATAGACACCCAGACCCTAAGATCAGACCAATTTTTTTTGTTACACACACACACACACAGAATTTTCCTTCATATATAATTTTCCCTCTACGAAACCGCGTGGTGGCCCAGGATTACGACGGAGTCTCGCACTCGTTTGTCGGATCCGAAGCCATTGCCGGCCCCGGAGCACGTAGCGGCCGTGGATTACGACGGAGCTAAGCTCGTTTGTCGGGTCCCGGAGCACGCTGGAATTTTTTTCATGGGGAAAACGGGAATCGGTGTGGTTGACCAAAAAAAAAAAAATTTTTTCTCTCTCGCTTCCCACGTTGTCCCGAACGCGGTGGACACGTGGCCGGCGACTATAAGAGGAGCACACCGGGCTACCAGAAGGCAGTCAAGCTCCGGCCCTCAAGCGGGGAACATCGTCGCGAACAACAGACTCCTGTGAACATTAGGCATCCTAGCCCGAATCCTAGCACCGTGCACAACAAGGACCCCCGAGTCCTGTGAACATTCGGCATCTTAGCCCGAATCCTAGCACCGCGCACACCAACCAGGACCCCAGAGTCCTGTGAACATTCGGCATCCTAGCCCGAATCCTAGCACCGTGCCCAAAAAGGACCCCCGAGTCCCATAAATATTCGGTACCCTCGCCCCGAAATTTTTTCCGCGTACACAATCAAACGGTACGAAAATTTTTTAATTTTTTCCCCCGTTCCGCTCTCTGTCGCTTGGAAACCATGGGCGTAAGATGGATATCGTATCGCCGCAAGGAGGAACTCCAACTCCTCTTAGCCGAGTTCGGGTTACCCCAAGGGGGAACCGTCGAAGAACTGCGCAGTCGGCTAGCGACTTTTCTCACCCGGGAGGATCTAGAGCCGGAATTCCTGGACCGAGCCAGGGAATTGGCTAGTACGTTCCCAGAGGCAGCCGCACCCAGGGATAAATCCCCGACCCCTCTAGGAGGACAAGAACCCCGGGAACAGAAGCTAAGCACAGCAGTCGTCGACACCGGGAGCACCCCCTAAGACTAGAAGTACCACCAGGCAACCGACCAACAAGGAACACAAACGCGGACCCACCTGCACGCGAGGAAATATCCTCCGCCACCTTGGCAGAAAAACTGCGGAGCTGGGGCATCTTATTTGACGGACAGTCCGACCCGCTCACATTTATCGAACGCCTGGAAGTACAAGCCGAAGCATACCGACTCAGGACCGCACGACTCCCCAGGGTAATCTCCGGATTGCTTACGGGAAAAGCGGAAAGTTGGTACCGCACATTCCAAATGCAGGACGTGACGTGGGAAATTTTCAGGAAAGAATTTCTTAAATTCTTCCTCCCACCACAATACTTCCAACGATTGGAAGACACGATCCGGTCGAGATACCAGCAACCGGGCGAGAGCTGCAAGGAGTATGTAGTGGAGCTCCGACTCCTGATGCAGCGGGCAAAATTTACTCCGGCGCAGGAACTGGAGCGACTCTACCAGAACCTTCGACCGGAATACCAGCTATTTGTGAGGCGCCAAGACTTTGAGGATCTGGCCACTCTGATCCAACGGGCCACGGCCTATGAGATCACACGCGACCGCGATCGAGCACTGCATACAAACTTTCTAGCAGCTATGCCACACAGACAACCCCGACGATTTCCGGCTCCCATACCATCCACAGTGAGTCACCCCCTGGAAATTCCAGGCACCCCAGAGACAAATCGAATGATGGAACAGGTACCCGAACACTGCATCGATGTACGGAACGCTTGTTCCCGCTGCGGGGAGACAGGACACTTCCGCCAAGAGTGCCCCAATCCCCAAGTCCTGTTCTGCTGGCAGTGTGGAAGAAGGGGAGTGCGGACCAACGAATGCTGTCGGGCCCGAAACCCGGGAAACGGACCGAGTCCTCGCCCATCCGGGGAACCAGCGAGGACCACACACCAAGGACCCCAGAACTAACCCCACCTTTACTGTTTGAAGGGGGGCGCATCGTGGCGACGGTCAGCATCGAGGGGAAGACGTTTCACGCCAGCCTGGACACCGGGGCGTCCAGGAGCTTCATCAGCGCGAAAATAGCCGACGACATTGGGAGTACCAATAACCGCCGGGATGTACGAACGAGGATTGCCCTGGCAGATGGATCCACCACCGACGTCACCCACGCCCTGACCACCACCGTAACCCTAGGACGGGATACGGCTAAGACCACACTGCTAGTGCTACCGTCCATCTTGGACGAGATCATCCTCGGAATCGACTTCCTCTGCGGGATCAAGACCACTATCCAGTGTGGGAAAGCCCAGTTGTCTCTCTGCTACTACACTCCGCCGCTAACAAGCAGAAGCAAACCACCCATCGTCACCCCACGAGTAGTCGTCAGTCCAAGCTCCGTCGGACCAACACCATCACCACGCTGCACGGTACCACCCGTGGCAGCTCCTCGACGATCGGCGTCTCGAATACAAGTCAACGAGCCTACCGCAACCCCACGACGATCACCGGCACTTCTACAAGTGGAGACCCACACCGTAACACCGCGACCCCGACCCACGCCGTCACCAGGGAATAACTCTTTTTATTTAAAACCTTTGGCCGACGCCGCCGCAGCACGGAAAAACAACCCCTTTCGAAAGTCACCAACGACTACCCACCCACCGGGAAAAAAAAGGGGTAACAGCCAGCCTAGCAACGGTCATCACTGAAGGACCCGAGGAATCCCGGATCCAATCCTTTCTCGAAGCGGAACTCGCCCCATTTGAGCATATGACCGGTACCTCTCACATAGCCGAACATAGGATTGTCATGAAGGACGACAAGCCCATCAAGCAGAGGTACTTTCCAAAGAACCCTGCCATGCAGAAAATCATTAACGAACAGGTTGATGAACTGCTTCGCGACGGACGCATCGAGCCCTCCCGGAGTCCTCACAGCGCACCCATCGTCACTGCGCCATCGTCACCCAGCGCCACTGACGCTCGGCTAGCCCAGATAACTAGAAAAGCAGCAAAAGGACCGCCAACAGTTATCCAATTTGTGCATGGGATAAATATTTTGTTAGTGAGATAGAGAAAGTCGCGATGTAAATATTCGGAAAATAACCAAAAGTTTTCTTTCAAACGTTTGTTCTCGCCAAGAAAGTAAAAGTATTTAACCCATATGGCGGTATGAAGCGCCTATTTAATTTTCAGCATGTTCGTTGAACGGAAGATCGATCATTCGCCGATGGAAAACTGAGTGAGTGGTCATTGATTTAATTTATATTTTATATTCGAGTGGAATCCGACGCAATGGTTGAAACTTTCATTTAGTTTTTTTGGCGAGATTTGTTTGACATCTATCAATTGCAAAAGCAAACAAAGAAATAATATAATAATAATATATATTACTAGATATTCAAATATTAAATTAGTGTTGAATCTCGTGAATCCTATACAAAAAAAAAATAAAATAATAATTAATTTAAATCAAATTAATTTAGACTTAACTAATTAAGTTTAAATTTTGAAAAGAAACTGGAAGAAAATTGTATTTTTTTTGGTTTTGAAATATCACATATGAAGTAAACTGATAATGAAATTAATAAAATAATCATATTCTAGTATTTAAATAACCTCGCCAAAAATTATAGCTACAAAATTTATATCTATATATAACTCTTTAAGAAAACATATATTTAATACCATGAATTATTCTTGCTTAATTATGATCGTACTCTATATTTTTATTATAAACCTTATTTACTATATTTTCTCTAATATTATTATGAATTTAAATTTTGTAATTAAAATGGAAGCTTAAAAGAAACGGGTTGCTGAACTGAGCTGAAGATTTCACGGTCGTAGGGAAGAAGAAAGGGTCACCAGAGCCAAGCTCCAGCGGCAGGTGTCCTAGGTAGGGTGGGCGATAAGCGGGCGCAATTACACCAGCGGCTACGCAAATAGATACTTCCCTTTTATTTCTTTAAACTTTACGTTTATGCTATTTTTTTTATATTTTTTTTTGAATTTGGTTTATTGTTCTTCCGAATTATATTACTAGCTCCCTTCAATGTCGCAAGCACGCTCAATTTCTTAGGATATTAATAATAATGTGTACATCGTAACTGAATCTGTGAGAGCAAGACCTCCACCCTGTGAGGAACCGTAGAACGGCCCTCACAATTTACTTTGTAGCCATGTAGGATTTTGTAGCCATGTAGGATTTTTGTAGCCATGTAGGATTTTGTAGCCATGTAGGATTTTTGTAGCCATGTAGGATTTTGTAGCCATGTAGGAATATTTTTAGTTTAGCTTTTTAATAGCCAACGCAGCAGTTGCACACATTTGAACCACCGAACGCCTGAGCGCGACCAACACGCTCTCGCCCTCTTCTTCACACACTTCAAAACATCAACGGCTGCACACAGTTGAACCATCGAACGCCTGAGCGCGACCAACGCGCTCTCGCTCTCTTCTTCACACACTTCAAAACATCAGCGGCTGCACACATTTGAACCATCGAACGCCTGAGCGCGACCAACACGCTCTCGCCCTCTTCTTCACACACTTCAAAACATCAGCGGCTGCACACATTTGAACCATCGAACGCCTGAGCGCGACCAACACGTTCTCGCCCTCTTCTTCACACACTTCAAAACATCAACGGCTGCACACAGTTGAACCATCGAACGCCTGAGCGTGACCAACGCGCTCTCGCTCTCTTCTTCACACACTTCAAAACATCAGCGGCTGCACACATTTGAACCATCGAACGCCTGAGCGAAACCAACGCGCTCTCGCTCTCTTCTTCACACACTTCGAACGTCAACGGCTGCACACATTGGAACCATCAAACGCCTGAGCGCAACCAACACACTCTCGCCCGCTGCGAACAGTTTGAACACCTGCACAAAGCCATCACACACATAAGCTTTTCGTCGCACGATCGAACCAAATCGCAACCAACCCGACCGATGTTTTCGAGCAAGGGGAAAATAATTTCGCACGATCGAACCAAATTGCAACCGACCCGACCGATGTTTTCGAGCAAGGGGAAATAATTCTGCCTGCAAACTGCCGAAGCGCAGGCGCAGCGGCAGCAACGCCGACGCTATGCATGGGGAACGCGCGCAAATATCCAAGAGGGGAAAGGCAATTACTCTTGAGGCTTCGCGCGTGCCAGACAAAATTCGTGAGACTTGAAAAAGCCGGGAAACCGCCCCTCCGTGCAAATTTTCGGACAAGTGCGTGAAAAACGTGTAACAAAATGTCAACCGACAGTGGCGATGTGGATGGAGTGCGCGACGCTATTCCCGGTGCGGAGGCATGGGGAATCAACTGGCTGGATTTGCTGTGGACGGAAACGTAAGCGTCTAATATTTTTTTTGGATATATTTGGTTTTGAAAACAACGACTGGACTGGAGTGGCGTGACAAGGAGGCTCTGTACACCCCTTGCACAAAACTTAAATAAAGAAAAAAACGAAATATTTGAAACCTAAAAAAACTATTTGCCTGACTGTGTTTTGTGTGTGAGTGAACATAGGAGGGGAATGGGAACTATTTTCTCTTGCCTCCATCTAGGAAAACCCCTGTTTCTCTGCCGATCGTTGCCGGACCGCGTGGTGGCCAGGGATTACGACGGAGTCTTGCACTCGCTTGTCGGATCCGAGGCTGTTGCCGGTCCCGGAGCGCGTAGTGGCCGTGGATTACGACGGAGCTAGGCTCGTTTGTCGGGTTCAGGGTCAGTGCGGGTTCCGGAGCGTGCGGCTGAGAAAGATTTCGACGGAGTCTTGTACTCGATTGTCGGATCTAACTCCGCTGCAGGTTTCGGCCCATGATCGGCATCTCTGGGCGACAGTGCCCACAAAACCCCCTTCCTTTTCTTTAGTTGTTGTCTCTGCCGATCAGGGTCGGACCGCGTGGTGGCCAAGGATTACGACGGAGCTAGGCTCGTTTGTCGGGTCCAGGGTCAGTGCGGGTTCCGGAGCGTGTGGCTGAGGGAGATTTCGACGGAGCCTTGCACTCGATCGTCGGATCTAACTCCGTTGCCGATTTCGGCCCATGGTCGGCATCTCTGGGTGACAATGCCCACAAGACCCCCTTCCTCTTCTTTTGTTGCTGTTTCTGTCGATCGTTGCCGGACCGCGGGGTGGCCAAGGATTACGACGGAGCTAGCCTCGTTTGTCGGATCCAAGGATCATTGCGGGTTCCGAGGCGCGTGGCGGGTAGAGATTACGACGGAGCTCTGCTCGATTGTCGGATCCAAACCCGCTGTGAGTTCCGGGTTACGAAGTCTGAATAGGGTCATTTTTATCTCCCCCCCCCTTGAGTCCTTGAACTGAAATAAATTATTGTAAGTGACCCTGGGAGCCCTGAGCACAATATCCCAGCCCAAGGACTTCCTTACATGGCGCCCGAACAGGGACTTCAAGGTACGGGAAATTTTTAAATAATTTTTCCGCAAAAAAAAAATATATAATTTTTTTTTCTCAAGAAAATAAAAAAATTTTTTTTGGGGTATATGGCGTAAAGACCCATGAGATAGACACCCAGACCCTAAGATGAGACCAATTTTTTTGTTTACACACACACACACAGAATTTTCCTTTATATATAATTTTCCCTCTACGAAACCGCGTGGTGGCCCAGGATTACGACGGAGTCTCGCACTCGTTTGTCGGATCCGAAGCCATTGCCGGCCCCGGAGCACGTAGCGGCCGTGGATTACGACGGAGCTAAGCTCGTTTGTCGGGTCCCGGAGCACGCTGGAATTTTTTTTCATGGGGAAAACGGGAATCGGTGTGGTTGACAAAAAAAAAAAATTTTTTTCTCTCTCGCTTCCCACGTTGTCCCGAACGCGGTGGACACGTGGCCGGCGACTATAAGAGGAGCACACCGGGCTACCAGAAGGCAGTCAAGCTCCGGCCCTCAAGCGGGGAACATCGTCGCGAACAACAGACTCCTGTGAACATTAGGCATCCTAGCCCGAATCCTAGCACCGTGCACAACAAGGACCCCCGAGTCCTGTGAACATTCGGCATCTTAGCCCGAATCCTAACACCGCGCACACCAACCAGGACCCCCGAGTCCTGTGAACATTCGGCATCCTAGCCCGAATCCTAGCACCGTGCCCAAAAAGGACCCCCGAGTCCTATAAATATTTGGTACCCTCGCCCCGAAATTTTTTCCGCGTACACAATCAAACGGTACGAAAATTTTTTAATTTTTCCCCCCCTCCGCTCTCTGTCGCTTGGAAACCATGGGCGTAAGATGGATATCGTATCGCCGCAAGGAGGAACTCCAACTCCTCTTAGCCGAGTTCGGGTTACCCCAAGGGGGAACCGTCGAAGAACTGCGCAGTCGGCTAGCGACTTTTCTCACCCGGGAGGATCTAGAGCCGGAATTCCTGGACCGAGCCAGGGAATTGGCTAGTACGTTCCCAGAGGCAGCCGCACCCAGGGATAAATCCCCGACCCCTCTAGGAGGACAAGAACCCCGGGAACAGAAGCTAAGCACAGCAGTCGTCGACACCGGGAGCACCCCCCTAAGACTAGAAGTACCACCAGGCAACCGACCAACAAGGAACACAAACGCGGACCCACCTGCACGCGAGGAAATATCCTCCGCCACCTTGGCAGAAAAACTGCGCAGCTGGGGCATCTTATTTGACGGACAGTCCGACCCGCTCACATTTATCGAACGCCTGGAAGTACAAGCCGAAGCATACCGACTCAGGACCGCACGACTCCCCAGGGTAATCTCCGGATTGCTTACGGGAAAAGCGGAAAGTTGGTACCGCACATTCCAAATGCAGGACGTGTCGTGGGAAATTTTCAGGAAAGAATTTCTTGAATTCTTCCTCCCACCACAATACTTCCAACGATTGGAAGACACGATCCGGTCGAGATACCAGCAACCGGGCGAGAGCTGCAAGGAGTATGTAGTGGAGCTCCGACTCCTGATGCAGCGGGCAAAATTTACTCCGGCGCAGGAACTGGAGCGACTCTACCAGAACCTTCGACCGGAATACCAGCTATTTGTGAGGCGCCAAGACTTTGAGGATCTGGCCACTCTGATCCAACGGGCCACGGCCTATGAGATCACACGCGACCGCGATCGAGCACTGCATACAAACTTTCTAGCAGCTATGCCACACAGACAACCCCGACGATTTCCGGCTCCCATACCATCCACAGTGAGTCACCCCCTGGAAATTCCAGGCACCCCAGAGACAAATCGAATGATGGAACAGGTACCCGAACACTGCATCGATGTACGGAACGCTTGTTCCCGCTGCGGGGAGACAGGACACTTCCGCCAAGAGTGCCCCAATCCCCAAGTCCTGTTCTGCTGGCAGTGTGGAAGAAGGGGAGTGCGGACCAACGAATGCTGTCGGGCCCGAAACCCGGGAAACGGACCGAGTCCTCGCCCATCCGGGGAACCAGCGAGGACCACACACCAAGGACCCCAGAACTAGCCCCACCTTTACTGTTTGAAGGGGGCGCATCGTGGCGACGGTCAGCATCGAGGGGAAGACGTTTCACGCCACCCTGGACACCGGGGCGTCCAGGAGCTTCATCAGCGCGAAAATAGCCGACGACATTGGGAGTACCAATAACCGCCGGGATGTACGAACGAGGATTGCCCTGGCAGATGGATCCACCACCGACGTCACCCACGCCCTGACCACCACCGTAACCCTAGGACGGGATACGGCTAAGACCACACTGCTAGTGCTACCGTCCATCTTGGACGAGATCATCCTCGGAATCGACTTCCTCTGCGGGATCAAGACCACTATCCAGTGTGGGAAAGCCCAGTTGTCTCTCTGCTACTACACTCCGCCGCTAACAAGCAGAAGCAAACCACCCATCGTCATCCCACGAGTAGTCGTCAGTCCAAGCGCCGTCGGACCAACACCATCACCACGCTGCACGGTACCACCCGTGGCAGCTCCTCGACGATCGGCGTCTCGAATACAAGTCAACGAGCCTACCGCAACCCCACGACGATCACCGGCACTTCTACAAGTGGAGACCCACACCGTAACACCGCGACCCTGACCCACGCCGTCACCAGGGAATAACTCTTTTTATTTAAAACCTTTGGCCGACGCCGCCGCAGCACGGAAAAACAACCCCTTTCGAAAGTCACCAACGACTACCCACCCACCGGGAAAAAAAAAGGGGTAACAGCCAGCCTAGCAACGGTCATCACTGAAGGACCCGAGGAATCCCGGATCCAATCCTTTCTCGAAGCGGAACTCGCCCCATTTGAGCATATGACCGGTACCTCTCACATAGCCGAACATTGGATTGTCATGAAGGACGACAAGCCCATCAAGCAGAGGTACTTTCCAAAGAACCCTGCCATGCAGAAAATCATTAACGAACAGGTTGATGAACTGCTTCGCGACGGACGCATTGAGCCCTCCCGGAGTCCTCACAGCGCACCCATCGTCGGCAAGAAGACAGGAGATGTGCGCATGTGCGTGGACTATCGTCAGCTAAACGCTCACTCGGTGCCCGACGCCTACCCATTACCGCGGATAGGACACATCTTGGAAAGACTTCGCAACGCTAAGTTTATCTCGACGCTGGATTTAAAAAGCGGTTACTGGCAGATCCCGGTGGCCGCGGACTCTTCCAGTGGAAAGTAATGCCATTCGGCTTGCACTCGGCTCCTGCTACATTTCAGCGGGCACTGGACAGCGTGATAGGACCCGACATGGAGCCTCACGCATTCGCCTATCTAGATGACATCATCGTCATCGGGACCTCGTTGGACGAACACTTCACCAACCTACGGGAAGTACTCCGACGGCTTAGGCAGGCCAACTTGAAGCTGAATAAAGCAAAGTGTAAGTTTTTCCAGCGCAGCATAACCTAACTAGGGCACGTCATCAGTGAAGACGAAATCCACACCGACCCAGACAAGATAGCCGCTGTAAGAGAACTCCAGCCACCCACTAACTGCAAGGAACTTCGACGATGCCTTGGGGTAGCATCCTGGTACAGGCGATTTGTGGAGAACTTCGCCACAATCGTCCAACCAATGTCCGCCCTGCTCAGGAAGGGAAGGAAATGGACCTGGAGCGACCCTCAACAACAGGCATTCGAGGAGTTGAAAAGAAAACTCACCGAGGCACCAGTACTGGCCTGCCCGGACTTCAACCTCAAATTCCAACTACAAACCGACGCAAGCGACTTCGGCCTTGGAGCCGTCTTAACCCAGCAAGTCGATGGAACCGAACGAGTCATCGCCTATGCCAGCAGGAGGTTGCTTGCAGCAGAGGAAAATTACTCGGCTACGGAAAAAGAGTGCCTTGCTATAGTGTGGGCAATCAGGAAAATGAGGTGCTACCTCGAAGGATACCGATTTGACGTTATAACAGACCACCTCGCCCTGAAGTGGTTGAACTCAATCGATAACCCGACAGGCCGAATCGCACGATGGGCCCTCGAACTCCAACAATTCCAGTTTGACATCTCATACCGACGGGGAAAACAGAACGTCGTCGCGGACGCCCTGTCCAGGCAACCGCTAGCAACGCTCCAGCAGGTGAATGAGACCGACGAACCGTGCAAGTGGATCACCGCGAAGATCAGGCAAATCGAAGCCAATCCGGAGAAATTTCCTGACTACATCCAAGAGAACGGGCAACTCTACCGACACCTCGACAACGCGTTTAGGACGGAAGACCGTGGAGCATGGAGACTTTGCGTACCCAACAGCCATCAGCGTCGGGTTCTGGAAGAATGTCATGACCACCCCACTGCAGGACACCTAGGGATCAGGAAAACGAACACTCGAGTCTGCCAACAATATTATTGGCCGGGTTTGTTTCGAGACATCGCTTGTTACGTCCGACAATGCCCAGCCTGTCAGCAATTTGATTCAAATCGTCTTTGACTTTCAAAGTGAACGGTCGTGTTTTTTTCTGCGCTTCGAATTTTGTATTTTGTTTTCGTTTATTCCCATCGGTGGGTTTTATAAAAACAACATTAAATTTTCTTTCGGTTATTTAAACATAAATTTAAACTCCGTTCGCTTCGCGAGTGCACTTTGTATTGATACTAATAAATTGTTTTAGTTTTTCGTAATTCTTATCTGTGGTTTCTATCCTATTTATATCCACGCTGTTTCTCTTTTGTACATGCACTTTAACTTTTTTACGCTCCCGCTCTCTTGCTCTCTTTGCTTTTGAAAGTTCTAAGCGTGCGGTTTCTGCGCTCTTGCGGTACTTGTAACTGCTCGCTTATAAATTTCAATTTCGCTTTCTTGGTACAGTGGTAAATAAATAAAATGAATAATAAAAATTTAGTCTGCTTCTGCAAAAAATGCAGCCTCGTAATCAGGGCTGACCAGTCGAATATGACTTGCTGGCTGTGTGAAAATATGGTGCACACCAAGTGCGCCGGTTTTACTGGCCGGACAAGTGATGACCTTTCAAAGGGGCCCAATTTGCAGTTTTGTTGTGACGCTTGTGTCGAGGTTGCGAACGAGATGAAATCGTTCATGCGCCAAACTAAAGGCGGCCTGATGGGACTGATTAGCTGTTTCGGAGTGGCTAGAGATAGTTTTCGCCGAGCTGATGATCTCCTATCTGCGCTGGACTCGCAGTTTAATAGTCGTAAGCTATTAGAAGAGTCCCCTAAGCGCAAAAAGGCCGCTGGTGGTAAGGAGCAAAAGGGGAACACCCCGCAACCGAAATCAAAAGAACAACAGAGCATTCCGGCGGATCAGCAGCTGATTTCAGCAAACCCTCAAATGTTGCTAAGATCAGCAGCTAAAAAAGATTCGGTATCCGAACAATCCGTTACAGAATGCATGCAACCAGGGACTTCTAAGAATTCCGATTTGTCCGTAGTGGTTTCACAATTAGTGGATCCACCTATCTCTCAGAATGTAGTATCACCACCACAAGGGACTACTGAGTCCGGACAACCGGCTCAAGTTGGTTTTGCAGAAACAATGTCTGCTCCACCAAAATCCCTTTTAGTGGTTCCACTAAAGAAACAAATTTTCGTTTCTCGGCTTTCCCCTGATCAAACATCTTCTGATGTATTGTCTTATATACAAGACAAAACTAAAGCCGATTGTAATAGTGTAAAGGTGGAAAAGTTTAAGTTTTCTTATGCTAGAGACATTTCATCTTTCAAGATAACTGTCCCTAACGAGCTTTTTGAAGCCATATGCTCGGGCGACTTTTGGCCGGATAATATGGTTGTAAAAGAGTTCGAGGCTAAGATAAAGAAGAAGGGGCCCGTAGGAGTAAAACTTCCTAGTCGAGGCCAAACCAGTGTACCAATTTCAAAAAACTAACTTCTAACCTCCTTCTTTCCTATCAGAATGCAAGAGGTTTGCGTAGCAAACTCACTAAATTGTATTCTGATAGCCTTTCCTTTGCATCTCATATTATTGTGTTCACAGAAACCTGGTTAAAGCCGGAGATCTTTAGCTCCGAAGTTTTTCCAGGTAAGTACACAATATATAGGTATGACCGTCCCTCTAGACGGGGAGGTGGAGTCTTAATTGGAGTTGATTCAAACTTCCCGTCTGAGGAGTTATTTTTTGATGAATTCAATACCATTGAATTTATTTGTGTAAAGTTATCGCTTCCTGGTAACTTTATATACATAACTTGCTCTTATATTCCGCCGTTGTCTGAACTTCCTGATTATTTAAATCACCTATCCGTTATTAAGTCCGTTGCAAATAAGCTTTCCGATAGGGATCAGTTGATAGTTCTAGGTGATTTTAATATACCCGGAGTTACTTGGTCCACTGAGGATGGATCGAATGTCTAACTACCTATAGCACAACATGATTTTATTGATGGCCTGCTTGACATATCTCTATCTCAAGTAAACCATGTTCGAAATTCATTAGGTCGCCTACTTGATTTGTGTTTTGTATCGAATCCTGAAGGTGTGTTTCTGTCCAGAGTAGCACCACTCACGCAACCTGAAGATCCATATCACCCAACAATCGAACTTTCATTTGATACGGGTAGAGTTATAGAAGAAAAATCAGAAAAATCCAAACGAATACATTGTTTTCGCAAGGCAGACTTTCTGAGGCTTAATAATTTTATTTCTGGCTTTAATTGGTCTGATCTTTACTTATGCAATAATATGTCCGATGCAGTTAATGTTTTTTACACTGCAATAAACTCATTTTTTAATTCCTGTGTTCCGTGGTACTATCCGTCAACTTCCAATAAATCACCTTGGTTTAGCAAAGAGTTGACACACTTAAGAAATGTAAAGTCCAGACTTTTTAGGAAATATAAAAATACCGGTTCTCAATCTGTTTTTACTAGATATCTAAGTGCTCGGTCAAGATTTACCGTGCTTAATGCTCAGTGTTATAATAGTTACTTAAACCGTTGTAAGGTCCAGTTCTCTCAGGACCCGAAACAGTTTTATAATTTTGTTAACACCAAGCGTAAATCTAATTCTTTTCCTTCCTCGCTGTCGTTCGAAAACATGACGGGAACCACAGATCAGGCAATAGCCGATATATTTGCCCAATTTTTTCAAACGACTTACTCTACTTTAGATTATTCATCTCTGCCTTATTCTTACACCATGCCCAAGTCAAACCTCATATTCTGTCCCACTTTAACAGAAAGCTCTCTTCTTTTGGATCTTCTTCGTATTAAGCCTGTTTATTCGCCAGGGCCCGATGGTATTCCTGGGTGCGTGCTTAGGTATTGCGCTAAGGCCCTGTGCAAACCTCTTCACAAGATGTTTACCTTATCTCTAGAAACGTCCCAATTTCCAAATATTTGGAAGGAATCATTTGTTATTCCTCTTTTCAAAAAAGGTAACAAGTTAGAAGCCATTAACTACAGAGGTATTTCTAAGTTGTCAGCTATTCCTAAGCTTTTTGAAAAAATTATTACTCCTCATTTGCAGCACTTTTGCAGATCAATTATTTCTCCGTGTCAACACGGATTTATTAAACGTAGATCCACAATTACAAACCTTCTAGAGCTCACTACATTTGTGATAAAAGGCTTCAATGGTAGTTTTCAAACAAATGTCATTTACACTGACTTTAGTAAAGCATTTGACTCTGTAAATCACTTACTTCTTATTCATAAACTTGACCTTTTAGGTTTTCCAGTTGATCTGCTTAAATGGATTTCAAGTTATCTAAATGGCAGGTCACAAAGGGTCCTTTTTAAAAATTCAATTTCTGAAATTCTCCGTGTTACCTCCGGTGTCCCACAAGGGAGCCATCTGGGTCCGTTACTTTTTACATTATTTATTAACGATCTTCCCTCCATTATAAGTCATTCTCGCGTACTTATGTACGCAGATGATGTTAAGTTGTGCCTGCAGTATAAGGACATTTCCTGCCATTTAGACTTGCAATCCGATCTAGATAATTTTCAAAACTGGTGTCGAGATAATTTACTAAATTTAAACGGCTCCAAGTGCAAGCTGATGACTTTTTATCGGGCCAATCCGATATACGCGACTTACACGTTAAGTGGCAGCTCTTTGGATAGAATAACTCTTGTAAACGATCTTGGCGTTCTCTTGGACCCTAAACTAAAATTTTCTAATCACATTTCGTCCATGGTTAATAAAGCCAGAGGAGTGCTTGGATTTATTAAAAGGTGGTCAAAAGAATTCGATGATCCTTATTTGACTAAAACTTTATTTATTTCGCTAGTCCGTCCGATTCTGGAGTATGGGTCTCCCGTCTGGAGTCCACAATACGGAATACATATTGGTCGTATTGAATCTGTACAAAAAAACTTCCTTCTTTTTGCTTTACGGCACCTAAACTGGGATGCAAATCTTATCTTACCTTCTTATTCAAGTAGACTTCTTTTGATTAATTTACCATCCCTAGCCAACCGTAGAACGATGCTTGGTACTATCTTTATTTATAACCTTATACATGGTGATATTGACTGCCCCGACTTGTTAAGTCGGCTAAACTTTTCTGTGCCAAGTAGATTAACTAGAAATTATATTCCCCTAATTTTAAATCATTGTAGATCTAACTATGCCTTGCATGAGCCTTTCAGAGTATTATGTTCTGACTATAATAGACTTTTTCCTGTAATATCAAATCTTGACTCTCTGCCGCTCCTAAAACGATTAATACTTGCTTCATTGGCACAAGATTGATCTAACTATTACTTTTTTCCCCGGACCTTTACCTTTATTTTCCTATCTCGCGTCTATCCTATCGCGAATCGTGCCGTACGATACACGGCTGCGCCCCTCGGTCGGTTGGGCGGGTAAGTGGGCCGTGGGACTCCGCGAAAAAAAAAAAAAAAAAAAAAAAAAATTTAAGGTGAGTCAACGCAAACAAGCAGGGAAGATGCTAACCAGAAAATCGGAGGGACCATTCTCAACTCTGTGCGCGGACTTTGTAGGGCCTCTGCCCAGGTCCCGCAAAGGACACACGATGTTACTGGTGTTTTTGGACCATTTCACCAAATGGGTGGAATTAATACCCTTACGCCGAGCTACCGCCACCAGTCTGGAATTAGCCTTCCGGGAGCGAATACTGGCTAGGTTCGGAGCCCCAAAAACTTTTATCTGCGACAATGGGACCCAGTTTACCAGTAGGGCCTTCAAAGCATTCTGCAAGAAAGCAGGAATAGAGGTCCAACATACTGCTCCATACTCCCCCCAACAGAACCCTACAGAGCGAGCCAACCGCACCATCAAAACGATGATCGCGCAGTACGCCACAGAGGACCAACGAACAGGTGATCTGTTGCCGGAAATCACCCTGGCCATCAACACGAGTGCCTCCGACAGCACCGGAGCCCCGATTACCCGGAAGCTGGTTCAACGAGGTTACACCAGGGGCCGGCGAAGCGCCCAGAGACCCCCAGAGTAAGGCAGAGCATCTCAAGAACATTTTTCAAACAGCCAAGGAAAACATGGAGAGAGCAGCCCAGGGACAAAGTCGCTATTACAACTTGCGCCGACGGGAATGGGGACCGACCATTGGGATGTGGGTCTGGGTCCGAACCCACCTGTCCAACGCCGCGGAGGCGTTTAATGCAAAACTAGCACCAAAGTTCGAAGGTCCCTATAAGATCATAAAATTTCTGTCACCAAACATCGCCAGAGTCCAACTCCGAGGAACACGCAAGCGTCGCAACGCAAATCTAGCCGATTTGAATCCCTTTCATGGGGATCAGACCGCCGAGACCCAGAAGAGGACGCCGAAGGGATCCACGAATCCACTCTAGATATTCATCAAACCCGAGACACCTGTGCGCCACTGCCGGGTGGTCAAGGGAAAAGGGCAAACTAAAATCTGCCGCGGGGCCCTTGCTACGACAAGGAGATTCAATAGGGCCACTTGAGCCTGGGACCCCCCAGCCCCAACGCCCCACAACCCTCCCCATGGGTAGGGCGGGGATTTCTAACTCCTTAGGGTAAACCACGCCAAATTAGTCACGCCTAGTTATCACCATAGTCACCGACACACGACGACACACGACTAGAACTTCCATAACATCACTGACTCTCCACGCTAACACGTTCTTCTCTCCTATCTAGCGCCGATAGCGGGTACTTCACCCCGTCCAGCCGTGGGTCTTCCCCCACCGAGGCCTCTTGGACACCGCCCATGAGCCCCCGGCCTTGGAAGTTGCCACTATCCTGGCCCGAGTCAGCCAGTACGCTGCCCAACACGCCCGTCGACTCATTGGCACTCAGCAGCCATAGTGACCACCAGGGATCAGAACGTCCGACAGACGACGTCCCGAAGTGCAGCCAGGCTGACCCACTATGGTGCTCCGTGTCTCGACTGGCCTCCATCCACGTCCTGGAACCCCTGAGCGAGGAGGTCCAATCGGTCGCGCGGGCCGCTAGCAGCTGGGTGGACGTAGCCGGATCAGGTCCACAGCCTGGGGACGACACTCCAAGTTGCAGCCAAGCGGACTCACACCTGCTTACCGCGACCCCACTAGCACAGCTGCAAGCCCTGGAGCCCGGGGACGAGGCCACACAGCCAACCATAAGTGCCGTCAGCCACTGGGTCGACGAGGTAGGACTGCCCTCCTTCGGACCCTCCATGTTGGAAGAGAGCCTCCGCCAAATACGGATTGTAGCCACCGGTTCGGTTGGCAGTTCCGAGCTCGTCTACGGAAGCTCATCTGAGTCGGCGAGCACTTCCGAGACATCGTCTGAGCCGGAGAGACTGCACCAACACGCAGTTCTCCCTCCAGTGGCCATGCGCCTGGCTGCAGCCAACGCAGCATGGGACCAGATCCCCGTTGCGGACGATAGCTCGAGCGAGGAGTCGAACCCGGATTCTGCGCTGTCGACGGAACAAAGCTCCCGCAGCAGTCAACCGGTAATCGGCTACGACCAGGGCAGTTCCAGCAGGTCCAACAATAGCAGCATCCAAGGCGAGGACGATCCACGCGGGGAAACTCACAGTCCTCAAATGGCGGCGCCCCGGCAAGACGACTGCTACAGCGACGTCAGTGAGGAAGAGCGACCTCTACCATGGATCGTCGAGGTGGCGAACGAGGCGATGGCAGCCCTGCAGCCGGCAGACGACGTCCCCGGTGGCAGCCACGTCCAGGACGAGTGTCCAGTGCCCTGGGAACTCTGCCTCGACTTGGAAGAGGAAAGGGAGCTCTGGAACGCACTGGAGGACAACCAGCTATCTCCGGGCACCACGGAGGAGGATCAGTGGACAGAAGCCCCCGCAGAGTGGGCAGTGGACACAGAGCGACGCAGACTCCCCAACGAGCTCATCGTCTTCATCCAACAACACGAGCGCCGAGGGGTACGCTTCCTACGGAAGGTGAAGGGACGAACGTACAGGGTTGCGATCAGCAATCATCGCTTCATCCGCGTCTCGCTCCAGCACCCCGAAGGAAGGGGGGGGGGTGTGAGGAACCGTAGAACGGCCCTCACAATTTACTTTGTAGCCATGTAGGATTTTGTAGCCATGTAGGATTTTTGAAGCCATGTAGGATTTTGTAGCCATGTAGGAATATTTTTAATTTAGCTTTTAAATAGCCAACGCACGCAACACATTTGAACCATCGAATGCCTGAGCGCAACCAACACCCTCTCGCTCTCTCCTACACACACTTCAAACATCAGCAGCTGCACACATTTGAACCATTGAACGCCTGAGCGCAACCAACACACTCTCGCTCTCTCCTACACTCACTTCAAACATCAGCAGCTGCACACATTTGAACCATCGAACGCCTGAGCGCAACCAACACGCTCTCGCTCTCTTCTACACACACTTCAAACATCAGCGGCTGCACACATTTGAACCATCGAACGCCTGAGCGCAACCAACACACTCTCGCCCTCTTCGAACAGTTTGAACACCTGCACAAAGCCAACACACACGCAAGCTTTTCGTCGCACGATCGAACCAAATTGCAATCAATCCGACCGATGTTTTCGAGCAAGGGGAAAATAATTTCGCACGATCGAACCAAGTTGCAACCAACCCGACCGATGTTTTCGAGCAAGGGGAAATAATTCTGCCTGAAGACTGCCGAAGCGCAAGCGCAGCGACGCCGACGCAATGCATGGGGAACGTGCGCCAATATCAAAGAGGGGAAAGGCAATTACTGTTGAGGCTTCGCGCGTGCCAGACTAAACTCGTGAGACAAAAACCCGGGAAACCGCCCCGCCGTACATAAATTGAAAAGTGCGTGAAACGTGTGATACAATGTCAACCGACAGTGGCGATGTTGATGGAGTGCGCGACCCTGTTCTCGGTGCGGAGGCATGGGGAATCAACTGGCTGGATTTGCTGTGGACGGAAACGTAAGCGTCTACTATATATTTTCCGAATATATTTTGTTTTTGAAAACAACGACTGGACTGGAGTGGCGTGACAAGGAGGCTTTATACACCCCGTGCACAAAACTTAAATAAAGAAAACAAAGTATTTGAAAACCCAAAAGCTATTTACCTGACCGTTTTGTGTGTGAGTGAACGTAGGAGGGGAATGGGAACTATTTTCTCTTGCCTTCACCTAGGAAAAACCCCCCTTCTCTGCCGATCGTGGTCGGACCGCGTGGTGACCAAGGATTACGACGGAGCTAGGCTCGTTTGTCGGGTCCAGGGTCAGTGCGGGTTGCGGAGCGTGCTGAGAGAGATTGCGACGGAGTCTTGTACTCTATTGTTGGATCTAAATTCGCTGCAGGTTTCGGCCCATGGTCGGCATCTCTGGGTGACAGTGCCCACAAAACCCCCTTCCTTTTTTTTGTTGCTGTCTCTGCCGATCGTGGTCGGACCGCGTGGTGGCCAAGGATTACGACGGAGTCTTGCTCTCGCTTGTTGGATCCGAGGCTGTTGCCGGTCCCGGAGCGCGTAGTGGCCGTGGATTACGACGGAGCTAGGCTCGTTTTTCGGGTCCAGGGTCAGTGCGGGTTCCGGAGCGTGCGGCTGAGAGAGATTGCGACGGAGTCTTGTACTCGATTGTCGGATCTAAATTCGCTGCAGGTTTCGGCGCATGGTCGCATCTCTGGGTGACAGTGCCCACAAAACCCCCTTCCTTTTCTTTTGTTGCTGTCTCTGCCGATCGTGGTCGGACCGCGTGGTGGCCAAGGATTACGACGGAGCTAGCCTCGTTTGTCGGATCCAAGGATCATTGCGGGTTCCGAGGCGCGTGGCGGGTAGAGATTACGACGGAGCTCTGCTCGATTGTCGGATCCAAACCCGCAAACAATATCCCAGCCCAAGAACTTCCTTACAGATTATTAAAAATGTCCTATAGTTGGGCGCCAAATCTGACACTACAGGCATCATTTCGCAACTGACCCGAAAAATGTATTTTAAAGTATTTTTAAGGCAAATTGTTATTTTGGGTTGTCTACGAAAACTGTCTTCAGGATTTAAATTAGGCAGTAATGAAATGTTATTGCGGTAAAATAAAATGAAAAGCAAGTCTGAACTACTGGAAATTTCGTTATATTGCGGGCATAACTTGATGTCATCTGCGTACATAAGGACACGCGATTTGTCAAGACTAGAGGGAGATCCTTAATAAATAAAGTAAAAAGAAGTGCGCCAAGGTGGCTTCCTTGTGGGATCCGACATACCTAAGTTCATAAGGATCGGCCGACTATATCTTATAGCTGCCATATAACTGAACGATTGGAAATGCTATAACTTTGGTGTTTTTAAAGTTAGGAAGTTGGGATTTTTTATGAGTATTAAGAATGCATCAAATGAATAATTTTGGAGAATATAATTTACAGAGTATTCTGCAAGGGTATATCAACTTCCGCTCCGCCCGAAGTTAGCTTTCCTTTCTTGTTTAAAAGGACAATTTGTCCTTCTTCTAGGTTAGGACTTTCCCTATTCCATTTGTGCCTCTGCTGAAGAGTATGCAAATACTCCCCTTTCCACTTCACCCAGAAATCTCTTTTTATACCCTTGCAGATGGTATTATAATTTTGGTCAAAAGTGTGCAACGCAGTGAAGGAGACATCTCCGACCCTATAAAGTATATATATTCTTGATCAGGATCACCTCCTGAGTTGATATAGCCATGTCCGTCTGTCCGTCTGTCCGTCTGTCTGTTTCTACGCAAACTAGTCTCTCAGTTTTAAAGCTATCGAGTTGAAACTTTGCACACAGCCTTCTTTCCTTTGCACGCAGTATATATGTCGGAACGGCCGGGATCGGCCGACTATATCCTATAGCTGCCATATAACTGATTGATCGGAAATGCCATAACTTTGGTGTTTTGTAAAGTTAGGAAGCTGGAATTTTCTATGGGTTTTATATTTGGCCAATCAATCCGACCTACCAAATTTCATAAGGATCGGCCGACTATATCTTATAGCTGCCATATAACTGAACGATTGGAAATGCTATAACTTTGGTGTTTTTAAAGTTAGGAAGTTGGAATTTTTTATGAGTATTAAGAATGCATCATATGAATAATTTTGGAGAATATAATTTACAGAGTATTCTGCAAGGGTATATCAACTTCGGCTCCGCCCGAAGTTAGCTTTCCTTTCTTGTTTTTTTTTTTATAGTTTATTGAACACGCCACACAAGAATGGAACTTGTTTTAGTTTAGCTTTTTAATAGCCAACGCAGCAGTTGCACACATTTGAACCACCGAACGCCTGAGCGCGACCAACACGCTCTCGCCCTCTTCTTCACACACTTCAAAACATCAACGGCTGCACACAGTTGAACCATCGAACGCCTGAGCGCGACCAACGCGCTCTCGCTCTCTTCTTCACACACTTCAAAACATCAGCGGCTGCACACAATTGAACCATAGAACGCCTGAGCGCGACCAACGCCTGAGCGCGACCAACGCCTGAGCGCGACCAACGCGCTCTCGCTCTCTTCTTCACACACTTCGAACGTCAACGGCTGCACACATTGGAACCATCAAACGCCTGAGCGCAACCAACACACTCTCGCACGCTGCGAACAGTTTGAACACCTGCACAAAGCCAACACACACATAAGCTCTTCGTCGTAAGATCGAACCAAATCGCAACCAACCCGACCGATGTTTTCGAGCAAGGGGAAAATAATTTCGCACGATCGAACCAAATTGCCACCGACCCGACCGATGTTTTCGAGCAAGGGGAAATAATTCTGCCTGCAAACTGCCGAAGCGCAAGCGCAGCGGCAGCGACGCCGACGCAATGCATGGGGAACGCGCGCAAATATCCAAGAGGGGAAAGGCAATTACTCTTGAGGCTTCGCGCGTGCCAGACAAAATTCGTGAGACTTGAAAAAGCCGGGAAACCGCCCCGCCGTGCAAATGTTCGGACAAGTGCGTGAAAAACGTGTAATAAAATGTCAACCGACAGTGGCGATGTGGATGGAGTGCACGACGCTATTCCCGGTGCGGAGGCATGGGGAATCAACTGGCTGGATTTGCTGTGGACGGAAACGTAAGCGTCTAATATTTTTTTTTTTATATATTTGGTTTTGAAAACAACGACTGGACTGGAGTGGCGTGACAAGGAGGCTCTGTACACCCCTTGCACAAAACTTAAATAAAGAAAAACGAAATATTTGAAACCTAAAAAAACTATTTGCCTGACCGTGTTTTGTGTGTGAGTGAACATAGGAGGGGAATGGGAACTATTTTCTCTTGCCTCCATCTAGGAAAACCCCTGTTTCTCTGCCGATCGTTGCCGGACCGCGTGGTGGCCAGGGATTACGACGGAGTCTTGCACTCGCTTGTCGGATCCGAGGCTGTTGCCGGTCCCGGAGCGCGTAGTGGCCGTGGATTACGACGGAGCTAGGCTCGTTTGTCGGGTCCAGGGTCAGTGCGGGTTCCGGAGCGTGCGGCTGAGAGAGATTTCGACGGAGTCTTGTACTCGATTGTCGGATCTAACTCCGCTGCAGGTTTCGGCCCATGGTCGGCATCTCTGGGCGACAGTGCCCACAAAACCCCCTTCCTTTTCTTTTGTTGTTGTCTCTGCCGATCTTGGTCGGACCGCGTGGTGGCCAAGGATTACGACGGAGTTTTGTACTCGCTTGTCGGATCCGAGGCTGTTGCCGGTCCCGGAGCGCGTAGTGGCCGGGTTCCGGAGCGTGTGGCTGAGGGAGATTTCGACGGAGCCTTGCACTCGATCGTCGGATCTAACTCCGTTGCCGATTTCGGCCCATGGTCGGCATCTCTGGGTGATAATGCCCACAAGACCCCCTTCCTCTTCTTTTGTTGCTGTTTCTGTCGATCGTTGCCGGACCGAGGGGTGGCCAAGGATTACGACGGAGCTAGCCTCGTTTGTCGGATCCAAGGATCATTGCGGGTTCCGAGGCGCGTGGCGGGTAGAGATTACAACGGAGCTGTGCTCGATTGTCGGATCCAAACCCGCTGTGAGTTCCGGGCCACGAAGTCTGAATAGGGTCATTTTTATCTCGCCCCCCCCTTGAGTCCTTGAACTGAAATAAATTATTGTAAGTGACCCTGGGAGCCCTGAGCAAAATATCCCAGCCCAAGAACTTCCTTACAACCCCCAAAGCCGACGAGCTGGTGCCGGATCTACAGCGTGCCATCGCAGATTCTTTCGAAAATTAGCCATTCATTCGAACGTTGCACGTCACACTTTTATTCATCGGTAAGGCTATAGTTCTTTGTAAAGAATACGTACCCTTTTTAAAAACCGGTAATTTTATGGAAAATATTACGTCTGTCCTTTTCGTTATTGCCTTTAGTTCTAGAAATTCGTACATATGTTCTTCGGACATTATTTGTATACCTTGTCCTTTTAGTTCTTGCACACACTTCATTGCTTCCTGTTTGTCAAATATAAATTTCGAGATTAGCCCCATCTTTGCTAGCAACAAGCTTTCTGCTATATCATTTAGATTTAATCCTAAGATATCTATTGTTACGGAAATCCTGTCTTTGTACTTTAACATATAAATCCTTTTGTCCTCCTCTAAGAACGTCTTGCTTATTCCGTTCTTATAATTGTTTATGAACATGGTTACTCTGGTTTATTCTTCATTAATGTATTTTGTTAGATTTTTGAACATTATATTGATCTTGCTACCTGTTTTTTCCTGAGAGCTTATGGCTTCTCTTCCTTTTTCTTCTTCCTGCATTCTTCTTATCTCTGCTCCTAGCCTTTCTGCATCTAGATTCCCTGTTATCGATTTGACGACTGAACCTAATCCGTTTATCAATCGTCTCGTTTTCTTACTCTTTGGACATATAGCTTCCAGTCTTGCCTTCATCATTTGTAATTTGTTCTAAAGTGCTCTTACCAGATCCTTCGTTTTTGTATCTTCAACTATGTCTCTGAGCGTTTGCTCTATGCCTTCTACTGCTTCTGGGTATTCCTGTAGCCTTACTATGTGTACGAATGTCTTGTGCGTCTGTATTATCTTCGCCGGGCCTAAGTTGATCTGTGCCAACGGCTCGTTTCCTTTCAACGGCCGGATCTCAAAGCTCCTTTCCGCAGCCATGGTCCTTGGCCACCTGTAATTATTTATTCGTTTGGTTTGGTTAATCTTCTGATTTCCTCTTAGTGAATCTTCTGTGGTCTGGTTGACACTAGTGTCAGGCCATTGTCTTCCAACACCTTGTGTTTTGAGAACCGAGGTGTAAGCTTCTGTTTTCCTTCCTAAATATAGTATCTCCTGCCTGTACCGGACTTGGTTCTTTTCTACCTGTATTTGCTGTTTCTATTCTCTTGGTTTTCTGTTGCACAAGTTGAAAGGACGCATTCTACATTAACAGAATTAGCTCGATGCATAAAAGAAGAATTTAATTTAACCAACTATTCCGAAATAGTAATAAGAGCCGCTCAAGAACATAATCAGAGCATTCATTCTACAACTAGCCGAAAACCTTTTGATGAAATTTAAAAAAAATACAAAAGAAAAAATGTTAGAAACACATAATGAAAACAGAAAAGAAAAAGAATATCATGTAGGACAGGTAGTTTATGACAAGAAACACGGGGAAAGAAATAAATTAGATATAAAAAACAAGTAGTTAAATAAAATGTACGTAACAAAATAATGATCAACAATAGAAATAGGATTATTCACAAAGATAATATAAAATTCTAAATATTAATATATTACTTTTTTAACTTTTCCAGAAAATGTTTTATCAGGTGCTCATATTACACCTTATTTTATTAACAAAATCAGAAATAATTGACTATACAAGTCACGAGTATCCTTTATTCAAGGACAATAAAGACATATGATTCATACGCAGATTTATTCCACGTAACCAACTTAAGTTTTTATAAAGAAATATTAAAGTTGGAATCAGATAATATAAAAAGGGATACTAATAAAAGGTCACAATGGGAAATTAAGTATGACATAGAAGTAATCGAATTAATTTTATCACAATTAATATCAACTAGATCAAAAAGAGGTATATATGAGTTAGGCACTGTATGGAAATGGTTAGCTGGAACCCCGGATCATGATGATTTTATTAAAGTGCAGAATAAAATCAATGAATTAATTGAAAATAATAATAAGCAATCTATTATCAATTCCAATTGTTCAAAGAAATTGAATCTCTTTCTGATGATTTTAAAAATGTTTTTATTGATCAAGATTTACGATTACTAACATTTGATCTGCAAAATTTAATTGACACAATCACACTAGCAAAAATTGACGTTTTTAATACCAAAATTTTGAACAATGATGACATCATGGAAATATTAAAACATGAACAAAAACCAGTAATTATTGCTGACATCTCTGTTTTTAAAATTGCACTGCATAAAGAACTTTTAATAATTTATATAAAATACCCAAAAATTAAAAATAGATGCGAAATTTATCACGCTAGAGCGATTTCCCAAAACGATGGGAAACTAGTATTAAGCAACCAAGTCGCAAAATGCGCAAATATGTATTATGAAATGTCTTTAAGAACAAACTTCTCAATAATTATTGCACATAATTTAAGGAAAAAACTTGTTTTACCCGATTATTAAATGGAGAGAAAAAAAAATAAGAGAAAAAATAAAAAAATAGACATCATACAAGATGGTGCCATTCTTATAAATGGTAACAATATTGTTAACAACTCCCGTTTAAACGGTTCATTTTAAATAACATTTAATGGTACAACCAATATTAATAATATCTCATATACCAATTTGGAAAACAAAATTGTTGACTACATCCAACATATCCGATTATATATTATCAAATAACTAGGAACTTTCTTTAGATAGTATAAACATTTTAAATAGTTTTATTAAAATTAATAATACTAAATTTCACTTAAATTTATATTATTCATTTTAATCATTATATGCAAAAATGCTACATTATTTGTAACCAAAAAACAACGGCCAGAATTAAAAAACCAAAAAAATTTTTTAACAGAATTAAGAGATCAATTAAATGAATTTCATATTGAATCGGGACGATCTATTTTAGAAGGGGGAGAGTTATCCATATCCAAGAAATGAGGAAGTCAGTCCTATTTCTATCGCGACCGCGATCAGTTGTCAAGTATTGAAACTTAAATCCAAAGTGTCTTGTATTAAATGTGTTTAAGAATAAAGGTTCAACACCAAAGTAATATAATAAAAAAATTATATTTTTTGAAATCATCGAGTAACAAGAAATTTAATTTGTATGGCTATTGCATAAACTAGGATTTTTAAATTCGCACACAAATTTTCAAAATGGCGGACCTTTGAATATTTTTTTTTTAAATCGCCTTCTTTCCAGCCACAAATTAGGTTGAAAAGTAAAGAAGATCTTCACCGATATGATTTTTCCTAGTTCATGCTATATATGTGTAGAACAAAATGTATTAAAATTTGGAACCGATTGGATTAATAGTTTTTGAGTAACCTCATGCGCCAGTCGTAAAAATACTATTTCGAGAAAAACGCGTTTAAAGTTTTGAGAAGCTTCGCCGTCGCCTGACGCTTCCACCATAAATCAAGAAGAAGAATCAAAAGTCTTTAAAATTTTCACTTGCAATTTTAAAGTAACATTCTTGAATAAGATCGAATGAAATAAAAAAAAATCGATTTTTTGAAACCGAGAATGGGGGGTCCCCTTAAATAACTTTATAAATCCGGCTCTGGTTACGCCAAAAAGGGCGTAAGCATCATCCTCAAGATTTAGCGGGTTTTAAAAGGACTGATTCTCGATTGAGAAAAGTTTTTTGTAATGCTAAAACTGCCTTTTTCGTTTAATTAATTCGGATGCTGATCGCGGATGTGAACATTAAAAGCTTTCTATTCTGACGGTACTTGGGTTAAAAGGGACTATGAAATAGCTTATAAACTTAGTGAAATACAAACTTATTGATTAAAACACGCTATGCCGATTCTTCTTCCGTTTCGGTCTATTGCCAAACGTTCTCCAAGATCTTCGACTTTTGCCAAAAAGGGCGTAAGCATCATCCTCAAGATTTAGCGGGTTTTAAAAGGACTGATTCTCGATTGAGAAAAGTTTTTTGTAATGCTAAAACTGCCTTTTTCGTTTAATTAATTCGGATGCTGATCGCGGATGTGAACATTAAAAGCTTTCTATTCTGACGGTACTTGGGTTAAAAGGGACTATGAAATAGCTTATAAACTTAGTGAAATACAAACTTATTGATTAAAACACGCTATGCCGATTCTTCTTCCGTTTCGGTCTATTGCCAAACGTTCTCCAAGATCTTCGACTTTTGCCACTGATGCGGCGATGATGAGACGATGGTTTGCGGAGGGTTTTGGACGTAAAGCAAGTCTTTGATTGCGATTGGCGGCTAATCCTCTTAAAACACACTTTTGTCTTTTTTGCTCAAATTCTATGGGCAGAACCTTCATGGTGAATTTTTTTGGAAGGTCCGTGCGTACGACCGTCTCACTAAGCAGAATTACTTAGATAGGCATTCTGTCAAGTAAATATGGCTCATTTAATGGGGGTCTCACATGAAAGCAACATATAATGGCGACTTGTGCTTTTATTGAAATTATTATAACACATTAGTAATTAAGAATATCGTTCAACTCCACATTTATGTATCTTTTTTTCTGTCTACAATTTATACAATACATTTTCAATGTCAAATCAAGTTAGTAATCATATATTTATTACTTTATTACCATAATGTAATCAATACATCTAAAGATTTAAACATGACTTGGTAAAAACCGATTTCGGTGGGTGCTTGAGGCCTATAAAGAACCACGCTCACATATGACGAGCTTATGCCGGCGGTTCTTACTCGTCCCATGTAGTTCGATCTGGGGACTAATAAGACTACAAAATTGGCGATTAACAAAAGGACATTTTTTCACTCCAACTAAAGAGAGAGTCAAAATCACTCATTTCTAAGCGGCTCCTCTTATCCCTCTATTATTTGGACTACTCTGTCTGAGCCCGCCTCTCAACGCCTACGGTCCGTCGCCAGCGCATACATTTTGTTGTTGTTGATTGCAATCTGCGGTGTTCGCAATGCACGTAGCCTTGCATACATATAAACGTTATTAAACTGAAGTATTAAATTTATCTCGCCTTGTGATTTGTTTTAAATAGCTGACAAAAAGACTTGTAAGCTCAACATTTGCAGGCCCCGGCGAGATCTTTAAATTCAAGTTTGTGGAAATTCGTTTGTGCAAAAGAAACAGTGCACAAAGAAGGCAACAAAACAACTGTTACATTAGGCTGGTTCCGCTGGTCCTAATAAAATATCGTATGTTATATAATTGGATAAATATCGGCATATTTTGCAAGGGCTTATATACATATAGGGCGCTGGTTATTTTGTATGATATCATAGTTCGTTAATTCACAGTGCCTCGCCAACTGGTGACTGTACTTTCTTGCCGTTACATATACATATAGGGCGCTGGTTATTTTGTTTGATATCATAGTTCGTTAATTCACAGTGCCTCCCCAACTGCCGTTTGTCAACGGATAGGATTCCAAGCGAGGAGGATTTGCTCTCGTACCTTGAAGGACGATGCCAGAAACTGGAGAACGTTCAGCATGCCTTGGCTTCCAACATGGCCCATGACCATTCAGTTCCAAGGCCTGCGAGAAGGACGTTACTTGGTGCCCTGGTCAGCCAGAGTAGCTGCGCCTTTTGTGATACTCCTGCTCATGGAATATACTCCTGTAGCTCCTTCGCCGGTCTGTCTCCTAGTCTACGACAAAGGGAATTAAAAAGACTTTCCTTGTACTTCAATTGCCACTTGAATCCTCGCAGCCATCTGCCTCGCTTGCGGCCCAAGGATTTCATCCTGATATTGTGCTCTTGGCCACCGCTATAGTTCTTGTAAAGAACAGAGCCGGTTCCCTGGTACCTTGCCAATTCCTACTGGATTCTGGATCTCAACTACACCTAATTAGCTCTCGCTTCGCCCAGGAGTTGCAGTTAAGGAAATATTGGTCAGCAGCAACGGCAACTGGCCTTGGTGAAGGAAGTAATTACAGTCAACATCTCCCTCCAGTCGCGTTCTTCTGAATACTCTGTGGCTCTAACGGCGCTTGTTGTGCCAACGATTACGGACAATCAGCCTAGTTACATCATTGATATCGCTGATTGGAATATGCCGTCTAACATACAGTTGGCTGACCCTGCATTCAACTGTCCCCAGCGCGTTGACCTGCTCTTTTGTTCCGGCCTATTTTATGACCTGTTATGCTGGTTCATGGATTGCCTCTACTGCAGAAGACTCGCCTTGGCTGGATCGTGACTGGTGGTGGAGATAGGCTTCGCGGCATTACATCTCTTTTGGCATCTCAAGGATTGGAAAATGGAGCTACACTATATAATGTCCGCTTGGAGGATCTGGTTTGGACAGTGGAGTCATAACGTCCAGCAAGGAAGAGCTGGAGTGTGAGGATCATTTTATCAAAAACTTCTATCGTCTTCCCTCTGGCACTTACTCTGTTCGTTTGCCGTTGAAGCACCATGCTAAAGCCCTTGGCTATTCCTACACACAGGCACACCGGAGATTTCTTAATCTTGAAAACAAACTGCAAAGGAATCCTCATTTAAAGCGTCAATATGTGACCTTTATTAAGGAATACTTGGAGTTAAACCATATGTGCAGAGTCAGCCCCGAGGCTGTGGGCCTTTGCAAGTATTTCCTGCCGCACCATTGTGTTCTAAAGGAGGATAGCACAACAACCAAGCTTCGCGTTGTTTTCGATGGATCGGCTTTAGCCTCATCCGGGTCGTCTCTTAATGATATCCTTATGGCTGGGCCCGTTATACAGCCAAGGCTGTTTAACATTTTGATAAAATTTCGTACTTATCAGGTGGCCCTGAGTGGAGACATTTGCAAGATGTATCGGTGCGTAAGGGTGAGTGAACCCGATAACTACTTGCAATGCATTTTATGGCGAGACGACAAAGAGCTACGGAACCAAGCCTGCCTCATTCCTTTCTGTTCGTACAATGCACCAGCTGGCCATTGATGATAGGGATTCCTTCCCTGCTGGCTCAGTTGCTCTGCAACAAGATTTCTATGACGATGATTTCATCTCCGGTGGTAGCTCTGTTGGTGAAGCTATCGAGAAAATGCGACAGACCACTGAGATACTTGCTCGAGGTGACTTCAAGTAACGAAAGTGGTGCACCAGCCACCCTGAGATTTTAAAGGATGTGTCAGATGATGACAAGGAGAAGTATTTGAAGTTCGGCGATGGCAGCGATATAACCAAAACTCATGGTCTTGCATGGTATCCGGCAACAGACGAGCTGCTGTTCTCTTTATCGTCTCTAGATCCCGGCTCCAAGGCCTGCCGACGATCTGTTCTGGCCACCATTGATCGTTTCTATGACCCGCTAGGCGTTCTTGGCCCAGTAATCACAAAGGCCAAGGTGTTTCTTCAACAACTCTGCAAGGATAAATTGGATTGGGATGAAAGTTTGCCCTTGGCCCGTAACACCTGCTGGATTGAAATGTACATCAGTTTTCAGAGCGTCCAACGCATATCATTCCCAAGATTTTTGCTTCTTTCAGAAACTCATGTTGAAATTCATGGTTTCTGCGATGCCAGCGAGGATGCGCCGGATCTACTGGCGCTTTCTGAGATCTGGTTTCATGGCCCACCATTCTTACATGGTGGTCTGCATTATGACGATCCGAGCCTTGAATTACGTAAACAGGTGCTGATGGTCAAGTCTCCTCAGGTTGATGTTACCCTTAGATCCAAGTATGGCAACTCGTTCCCTTCCATGCAGCGCGTGTGTACATTTACAAATTTTCTCACCGCTTGTGGCATCGTGGTCTCGAGGTATCTGATATGCAACGTGGGACATATATGGTCTGGCGAGGCGTCCAATTGGCTCATTTATGGGAGGATATAAAGGAGCTTCGTTCAAATGGCATTGTTAAAAAATCAAGTTCAATTGCTTCGCTCTTGCCCTTCGTAGATGCATGTGGCCTCCTTCGAGTTGGTGGACGTCTCGAAAATTCAAAATTCATCCTATAATAGTGCCACGTCGTCACCAACTCGCCTTAGCGCTCATCATGAACTTCCATAAGATGAACCAGCTTGCAGAACCGCGCGTTCTGTTGGCCAGCATCCGACAACAATACTGGCCTATTGGAGGACTGCGAACGGTCTCAAATGTAGTGAAAGGCTGTGTGGAGTGGTTCCGGGCCAGGCCCAAATTTCTGGAACCAATCATGGCTAATCTTCCGAAGGAACGTTTGGAGTGCTTACGGGCCTTTGCTGTTTCTGGCGTCGACTATTGTGGAGCTTTCTTCTACAAATCAGAAGTTCGCACTAGGTCACCCACAAGTGCTACGTATGCGTGTTCATCTGCTTTACAAGCAAGGCTGTGCACTTAGAGCTTGTCAAGGATCTAACAACTGCCTCGTTTTTAAGTACTTTAAAAAGATTCATTTCTACACGTGGAAAGCCTAGTCAAATTTGGTCGGACAATGCTACCAACTTTGTAGGAGCAAAAAATGAGTTGGCGGATTTGAAGCGGCTGAAGCGGACATCAGGAGAGCTGTCAATAAGTTGTGCCTGCTGCCCATCAATGATGAAGTTGAAAGTTAATTGGACTACTCTGTCTGTGCCCGCCTCTCAACGCCTACGGTCCGTCGCCAGCGCATATATTTTGTTGTTGTTGATTGCAAGCTACGGTGTTCGCAAGGCCGTAGCCCTTACATACATATAAACGTTAATAAACTGATGTATTGAATTTATCTCGCCTTGTGATGTGTTTAAAATAGCTGACAAAAAGTCTTGTTAGCTCAACAAATTCTTTTAAAAGTCATTTTTGGTGCACCATAGACACATGGAGGATATACGCCTATAGTTTGGCCCATGAACGATCTTTGCAGCCCCAACGCAAGCGTCACAATACAATTAGAGATTGGCCCCTTGGAAAGGTTCGGCCACTAAACCAGTACAAATGCAGTGTATATTTTTACACAGCCAGCAAGTCATGTTTGATTTGTCACCCAGATAAACTAAATTAGTGCTAATAATTTGTCTTATTAGGACTACTGTACTAAGTAAAGGGAGCAGTTACATGTACCGCAAAGTTAAGTCTTTTCAAGATGATTTAATCAGCTGCTTTTCCAAAAAGTTTAAGAACCAACGTTATAACTATCGTTGAACAAACGTTATTTCTATTGTCCAACTCAACGAAAATGATTCCATGATCCTAAAAAGATCCTTCAATTCATATCAAACTGAAAACCAGAAAATTAAAAAAAATTTTATTTTGATAAATACCTAAAAATCTTGTCCATTTAATATCTTTAGCAATACCGTCAACAAGAAAGAGACTAGGCTAAATACATGAAAGATTTTAAAAACCGTCACAACTCCAATTTTCTTAATTTGTATTCATACCAACAAGTTAAAGCAACCCATTTGTGTCGATCCGATCGAACCATCACAGCAGATTTTTATTTTGGTAGTCGCCTCCTCACACTATCCACTATTAAATTCCATGACGGATAGGCAAATCAACGAACTTATTTATGTTGGCCAAGGAGGGACTGACAAAAACTAATGTACAAATTACAAATTTGTATAACTTTATTTTTAGTCATTAACAGATTTAAAAATAAAAATGTTAAAATTCATGTTTTTGAAAAACAAAATGTTTTGTGTCTTTTTCATACAGCATATTTGAATAAAATATGTACCACTGTAAATTTTTAAGCTTTTGAGCATTATTATTATTGTATTAATTAAATTTTAAATTTTCAACTTAATCTAGTGTCTGCATGAATACAGAAAGTCATTAAGCACATAGGGTTTAATAACTATACCAATACTAAAAGTAGTTACATTTTTTTACTTTCAGAACAACACTATTTTAATACGCACCTGTACTGACGTCATAGGAATAAATAACACGTATTCAAATTTTTCTGGTAAAAATGATTTTAGCAACTCCGCTTCTTTTCTCTGAAATTAAAAACGGTTAAACCCATTTAACTCTGCTTCAACCGTTATACATGAAAAATTAAACATAGCAATTTGGTATAAAATTTAAACATACAAATTTTTGAACGTGAAGAAATAATTTGTATACCCTTGCAGAGGGTATTATAATTTCAGTCAATAGTTTGCAACGCAGTGAAGGAGACATTTCCGACATTATAAAGTATATATATTCTTGATCAGCATCACCAGAAGAGTCGATCTAGCCATGTCCGTCTGTCCGTCCGTCTGTCCGTCCGTCCGTTTCTACGCAAACTATCCCATCAGTTTTAAAGCTATCTGCTTGAAACTTTCCCAAAAGCTTTCTTTCTATTGCAGTTAGTCGGAACGAGGCGGGTCGGGCGAATATATCATATAGTTCCCATAGGAACAATTGTAAAAAGTATTCAAAAATATTATAACTTTTGTTGTTTTTAATTGTTTTTTTGTTCTTTGGAATTTGGTTATATTTAAATATTTTGGTATTACGCTTTTAATTTAATCAAAATCGGACAACAATATCATATAGCTGACATAGAAACGATGGCAAAATGCAGTGCAAAATCGACATAGCTTTATTTTTTTTAGTAATATAGGCATAGAAATCGGAATGAAGTAGATTTGCAACAACTGCAAGGGTATATAAACTTCGGCTTGCCAAAGTTTGCTTCCTTTCTCGTTTTTTGTGTTATTTTATTATTTTAGTCTAGGTCTTTTATGTGCTAGTTCTAGTCTAAACATAGATTATTTACCATAATCATCTAAGTTATATAGCGGATCTGTAGTATCGACGCTATTAAATTACATAGCTCCTTGTGACTGCCTTGGTTTAGACCTTTATCACGGTCGCCTCGTAATTCAGAGTTCCCATCACAATAAGTTTTAGATTTTTATTTTATATATTTTTATTTGAGCAGCAAAAGTGCCATTTCAAGCTCTCAAGAGTTTCTGTTTTTACAAAATGTAACTTAGGAGCTAAAAAGGGCTAAACCACTTGGTTTAGCGACAGGGACTCGGAATTTTTATTTTATAATTGTTCATACATATGCAACAATGTATGAAGTAAAGTGTGCATTGGATAAATGTGCATATTATAGAATGTAAAATTTGGTGAATAGTGCTTCGAGTACTAAAAATGTTTGAGTGTCTTGCTGGTCTCGCTTGCCAGGCTACTACTTCACGCAGGCTGGGAAGTTTTCGTCTGATTCTGGCGATTGAAAGGTTCTCATAGGGTGAGGTCTGTGACTACTACCACTGCTTATTTCTTTCCTATTAGTATGTTTGGCTTTATTAAATTATTTTCTGCACTCTTGATTTCTGTTATTGCTAAAGATCTACCTTTCGTGCTGTATTTCTGGGTAGTCGTTTTTTAAAGCTTTTATACGGGTGTCTGTAAAAATATTTTTGTCTATGTTGTCCAGTTTCAGTTTTAGAATGTTGTATAAGTTTTGAAGTGTTCTTATGGTAATAGTAAAAACCTCCTATTTTCTTTAGGTTATTAATATCCTTCGTTGGAGTTTGGGTCATAACATTTGTTGCAGATGTATAGATTTGAGTAGGAGTAGGAATCTATCAAACAATAACTTTAATTTATGTTGGTAAATTGACGAGTTTGCTTCCGCTGCAAAGTTGAGTTCTTTGGACGACTATGCATGTATGAGTTTTTTTACTCTTGGCCTAGGTAGAATGATGCAATTTAGTGTTGTGTATGTTGGCTTAGCTCGCGTCTGACCGTATTGAGAGGAATACCATTAAAGTGTGTCTATATTAAGATGCAATTTTTTGATTTGCTTAAGGTATAAATTGTTGCATAGTGGGGTTGATAAGCCACAGAGCTCTTGAATTGTATCTTTTTTGTCCAATTTAAGGCTCTTTAAATGGGCTTCTGATGCTGTCTTGCTGTGATGCATATTACCCTCTGCCTCCTCTGTTATATTCTGCAGCATGTGCTGGTAAGCTCCGTGTCTGTTGGCGAGAATCCGGTAGGCTACTCAGTCTCTGGTATGACGTCACTTAATGGTTTAAAGCACACGCTGCCAAGTTGTCCGCCGCTGGCTTGTCCGCATCATAGATGCGAGGCGCACCTTCTCGAATATTAAGTTGATCGAGTGCTGATACGCAAAGGGTTCCAGGCACTTTTTGTTGACATTTGCCACCTTTCTCTTATCTATTGGTAACTCTGGACTCAAATGGTAAAGAATGAGTTCTGTGCTTTACGGAATTTTCGTGACTTCGCGGACGTCTGCGAGATCTGGGGTTAACCTCGGCAGCCTTAGACAGTACTGACGATTTTTTGACCTCTCAGACAATCGGTGTTATAAAGTCTTGATACCACCCTGCATCGGTGTAGTAAGGCGGAGGTCCTGGGTTTTAGACTAAGGCTCCGAATGCCACAGGCCGAATAGGTTTTTTCAATGGACCTTACACGCTTTATGATGTCGCAAGGGGGAAAACTGGTATGACTGGCTTTGCCCAGACTATATCATCTTGAAGTTTTTGTGAGAAGTCTGGTCTGCCGTAGCCAAGCAGTTAAGTATGCGGTAAGCTATTGACATCGTGCTTACCACGAAGCCGGAGTTAGACCGACCGCCAGACCGGGCCTTTGGCTGGTGCCCCATGTGAGAGTGTCGTTTTCCTAGTTGGTTTGACTTGTTGTTCTCCATGTTCCGCTCCCACGAGCTGCGGAGAAAGGACAGGTCCACCTGTGTAGAGATTCGCTGTGCTCGGGATAGCCAAGTTACAAGACAAAGTTATTTGTTAACTCGGGCTCGGGATGCTACGAGCGACAGCTTATCCAGCCCAAGGTAAGAGGATTGTTCGGAGAAGGATAGAGGTAGGTTCGCGTGTGGGGAGAAGGGGTGCCTGTAAGATTTTTGACGGAAGCGACACAAGTGTCAGCTTCAACGTCAATGCTGCTATGTCGAAGGTACCCAATGACTGTCCATGGTTGTTTTTTTGCGGTTGCAGTGTTTCAGTGTTTCATGGCGCTTGCAGTGTCATCTTATTTCCACACTTATGCGCATTTATCCTATCAAAAACAAAGCTTTCGCTATCTGCAACCAGCGAACCGTTGGGTTGCCTTCAGCTCGGCGAACTACAAGCCATCCGCCGACTAGCTCTTTGGCTAAAACGTAATGGTATATGTCACTGAGAATATTAACGTACGTTCCAATTATTTCTTTATTTCGTTGCAATACGTGTACAAATCCTCCGCTCTAAGGAAACCTTTCCTATGAATTTGAATTAATTTCTTGGGCTAACATTGCTTTTTATTTAATTAAATGCAGTTGAATTGTGAGCTTAAAAATATTTCTCAAATCGTTACTCCCATTTTACTTCGGGGTACCTCTGGTAAAAACGCTTCCATGAATTTCCCTAGGTGTGAGTCTGTAAAAGGTTCGAACTAGGATCAAAATGCTAGGTTGCCTTCTTAGTACTATATGTCGCGGAAGCGACACAAGTGTCAGCTTCAACGTCAATGCTGCTATGTCGAAGGTACCCAATGACTGTCCATGGTTGTTTTTTTGCGGTTGCAGTGTTTCAGTGTTTCATGGCGCTTGCAGTGTCATCTTATTTCCACACTTATGCGCATTTATCCTATCAAAAACAAAGCTTTCGCTATCTGCAACCAGCGAACCGTTGGGTTGCCTTCAGCTCGGCGAACTACAAGCCATCCGCCGACTAGCTCTTTGGCTAAAACGTAATGGTATATGTCACTGAGAATATTAACGTACGTTCCAATTATTTCTTTATTTCGTTGCAATACGTGTACAAATCCTCCGCTCTAAGGAAACCTTTCCTATGAATTTGAATTAATTTCTTGGGCTAACATTGCTTTTTATTTAATTAAATGCAGTTGAATTGTGAGCTTAAAAATATTTCTCAAATCGTTACTCCCATTTTACTTCGGGGTACCTCTGGTAAAAACGCTTCCATGAATTTCCCTAGGTGTGAGTCGGTAAAAGGTTCGAACTAGGATCAAAATGCTAGGTTGCCTTCTTAGTACTATATTAGTAATGCTCAATTTGAATAGTTAATCGTAAAGCTATGCTGGGTACTACCCTCATACATCATCTTGTCAGAGGTGATATTAGTATCTTAGGCCAACCCGCAATTTTCATCCTCTCAACTTTTCAAGATGTACATCTAAACCCTTTAAATAGGAACCATATCATGTTCGTTGTAAAAATTATCTTAATCTATATTATAAAATTTATAAGAAGCTCGTGTTTGGTCCGCTGAGCAATTTGTTTTCACTGTTTAATCTAGTAACAGTAATCTAAATCCTTGGTCTACTAATGCTCAAAGTGGTATCCATCCTCCATTCAAATTACGCCGTGACCAAATAGTTGGTTTTCCCGTTCGTGATACAACAAATGCATTTGTCCCTTTCTGCCCATGTAATAACTCATGTAACAACTCTGTTTCCACTTAAAAGCGCTTGGAAAGTATATATTTGTATACTTGGAACAAAATTGTACTCGACGCACAAAACTGCACTTCTCCGTGATAAGCTAATGACAAAATTTTAAATAATTTGTGTCCCGACCCGTGGAGTGTGTCTTTGTAGTCTGACTGCAAATATTTCAAATATTTTTTTATCAGTTTTTCTTTTACTTATCTTCATATAGTTACTGTCCGTGCCGTTCCAATTTTCTTAGTCATATTTCAGCATAAGATAGATCAGAGTCTAATTAAATGCGAAAATTTAGATTTTTTTTTGTATATGTGTCACTGCCTTTAATTAATAATTTATAGTTCACCCGGGGTCGCCATGCAAATTTAGAATAGTTATCTAAATATACAAAAACCGAGGACTTGGTGTATCGGGAAAGAACTTTATTGTGCTCCCGCCTTCGCCTTAAACTAACTTAAATCAAAAAAAAAAAAGTCAGCTTAACTGACTTCAGCCAACACCGCCCCTTTGAACACCTATCGGGCGGCTTCAACTCATTGGAAGCGGCACCAACTTGTGAATGGCCCGCCGAATGCCTCCTCCGCTAGTTCTGACGTCGCCGACCCTGGCCATGCCGTTCTCCCCTGCGTGCCAGGCGACTATTCTCCCGAGGAGCAATTGTTGGGGCTGCAGGTTGTCCTCGAGGATGTTTAGCTGCTGCTGGTGCCACTTGCCCCGAATTCGCAGGCCCAGGACATATTCCCGGGACCATCGCCGCCAGAACGTTTCCCTGATTGACGAGACAAGCCGCCATCGCCGCAAGGATCTGAGACCCTCCGGGGTCAGCGGTCCGCCTGTCAGCAGGTCACCGGGAGTCAGCTCCTCTCCGTCGCTTGGGTATGTGTTTCGTCCCGTTGTCGCAATGGACGACTTGGGGACATCCTCGGCGCCCAACGAACCTTTGAAAAGCCAATTAAAAGGAAATCTGAAACACCATCTAGATGGACGCAAAACAAACGAAGAGCGCAATGTAGGACTTATACGGAGGCCTACCACGAATTTTCAAAGTCTTATAGATAGGGCCACAAAAATCAACGTCACATATATCAAATAGGCCGAAAGCACGGAGACGATCTGCGGGTAAATTTCCCATAGCATAAAGCAGCGTATGCATAATCGAACTATCTCACATAATCGAACTATCTGAGCGTTTACGATCCAAATACGCTGTCGTAGGAGACTCACAAATGCTCGTGGACCAACATTAATATTGGAATGGTGAAGATGCCGAACATAGCTCTTACAAATTGGGAGTGTTTTGTTGAAGACTTGAGCAACTCTGGAGCCTTTACGAACTTTCTCCCTTTCCTCATGATACTCGTGCTTCTGTACTATCTCGACAATTTTTAGAAAAGCTTCATTATTTATACTACTATACTACAATACTATACTTTTGTCGCACGAGTTAACTAAAGGAAAGGTATTCCAATTTGGTTTGGGAGCTATTCCAATAATTAACAATACCAAGTTGTGGTTTCTTTAACAATATATTTCAAATTGAATTCTTTATTTAATTATTCGTCTTTCAATGCTCAAATGTTCGCTTCTAATTCAATCATATAACTGATTGATCGGAAATGCCATAACACAGCAAATTTTGGATGGATTACTGATTCAAATCGTCGTTCACAAGCTGGATCAACGGACTCCGGAAAAATGAGAAGAGGATTTGCCAATCGCTGAGATATCTTCCTGGACTGCTATGGAGTCGTTTTTGGAGAGGAGGTGCAGGATGATGGAAAATTTGGATCAAGCCTTGGTAACGCAAACACCAGGCCATCAGGTGGGAAAAAATGTGCATAAATATAACCCAAGTGTACTCATTGCGTCTTCTACTAACTTAAATCATCCAAAATGCCTATTTTGCGATGCGAGAGATCATTATTTGCCAAAGTGCTCTCGATTTTTAAATTTGAGCCCGCATCTTCGATTTAGAGAAGCCAAGAAAATGCACCTTTCTCTAAACTGTTTGCGCAAGGGGCATAGTTTGCAGCAATGTAAATCAACTCATTGCAGATATTGTCGCATGAAGCACCACTCACTATTGCATATGACCCCTGACTCATCCGCACCACCTCCATTATCAGACCCACTCTCGAACTCTCAGTCATCATCATCTACTTCATCAGCACTAGTGTCATGCTCACAACTTGATCGTCAGGTATCCCACCCTTCACCAAATACTTCAAATACTGTGCCAATAAATTACGTGTTGCTGCCTACTGCTATTGTCTATGTAAAAAATAGGGTTGGTTCATTTATGCCCTGTCGAGCAATCTTAGATTCTGCTTCTCAATTAAACTTCATAACTACGCGCCTAGCTAGCCAGTTTAATTTGAAATATAGGCATTCGCATACACTCATTTCTGGAATCGGTGAGTCCTCTATGAACTCTGATAAATCAGTGGATATGTTTGCGCAATCACGGGATGCAGGCTATCGTGCGTCATTTACAGCTGTTGTGACTCACAGTATCATTGATTATCAGCCGAATTTGAACATAAATACATCAGGATGGAGGATTCCACAAAACATTTCGCTCGCTGACCCTTATTTCAACCAATCGACTTGTTAATTGGCGCTGGTCTGTTTTTCGAAATAATTGGTATGGGGCAAATACATTTGGATAGCATGTTGCCAACACTCCAAAACACCAAACTTGGTTGGATCGTATCTGGTGGGATGTCGACTACTACAAATCATAAGTCTGTCTCAGTCGCCATTGTCAAGGATACTACGGATCATTCTGAGGATGACGCACTTGCTGCCATAGTAAAGCGTTTTGGGAATTTGAGGATTGTAATCCATCAAAGCCAGCACTGTTGCCTGAGGACTTGCAATGCGAACAACTGTTCAAGGAAAACTGCACTAGACTTGGGAATGGTCAATACTCTGTTCGTCTCTTATCCACTTCGGTATTCGAAACTTTAGGTGATTCCTATCGCCTAGCTCGTCGTCGTTTTAGGAGTTTGGAAGCTAAGCTAGATAGAAACCCTGTTCTCAAAGCTCAGTATTCGGCTTTTCTCCAGGAGTACATCAACTTAGGCCACATGTCTCTCGCACCAAAGGATCCAACAATACCACAATTCTTCTTGCCACACCATTGTGTACATAAGCAGGAAAGTACGAGCACAGAGCTTCGAGTCGTGTTTGACGGGTCTGCTAGAACTACTTCTGGCAGCTCTCTGAACGACTTGCTCCTTGCAGGGCCAACAATTCAACAAAAAATCTTTAACATTCTACTTCGCTTCCGATTTTTTAAAGTTGCCCTCTGTGGAGACATCTGCAAGATGTAGGGCTTCTGCGTGGGTGTTTACTCTTGAATTGAGTTAGATTGTCGTCAGGCCAGCTATTGTCGCGACCTTTTCATCCGCAAGTGGTATTGTAATTGGCGGGAAGGAGAGTCTCACGGATAAGAGTTGAGTGTTTACATAACTGTAACAGCGGTGACTTAGCCTGGGATACTTCTTAAGACCAGCTTTGTTCAACTTTTTGGCTATAATATCGAGTCACCAACCGTATTGCACTTTCAAACAATAGTCAAATTCTATGACCCGCTCGGTTTAATAACACCGAATGTCACAAAGGCCAAGATCTTCTTCTTATCAATCGTCCAAAACTTGAAATTTTCACGATTCGTAATGCAACCTCAGGCTTTCATCCAGTTGCATGGATTCTGCGATGCTAGCATAGCGGCCAATGGAGCGTGTTTATACTTGCGGTCGGAGGCCAATGGAGAAGCAAAGGTCCATTTGCTCTGCGCCAAGTCGAGAGTGGCCCCTTTAAAGGCTTTGACAATTCCAAGATTGGAGTTGTCGGCAGCGCTTTTATTTCATTGCTGGTCAGACTCGTCTATCGTACTGGCGTGGATTCGGCAGCCTCCGAGGGATTTCAACGTATTTGTATCCAACAGAGTCGCGAAAATTCAGGAGATGACAAAAGGCATGACTTGGCATCATGTTCCAACAAGCTTAAATCCGGCGGATGTCGTGTCGCGAGGCTGCACCCCGAGAGAATTGCTGGACCACTTCCTGTGGGCTAACGGGCCTCCATTCCTGCAGCAAAGCTCGTCAAAATGCAGTTAAGGATCTTCCAGAACGTCGTTCCGCAGCGTAAATTGGAACTGTTTGCACTGACATTTCGATCAACTGCAAATTTCTTAACTCTTTTCATAAGTTGCAGAGTGTATTTTCGTACATTTATCGGTTCATTTCGAATTGCAGAGCAAAATCTTCACCTTCAAGGAACCGTTTTACCGTTAAGGAGCTCAATTTGGGGACCGTACTTCTTCTGAGGAGCATCCAACAGGTTCACTTAGCCAAGGAGTATGGATGTCTTAGCCAGGACAGGCCGTGTCAACAGAAGAGCAAGCTTATTTCGCTGAGACCAATAATCGGCTCCGATGGTTTACTTCGCGTTGGTGGAAGAATTCAGAATGCAAGCCTGGACTACGATATTCAGCATCCGATATTGTTACCCAAGTATCATCCAGTTACCAAGGCAATCATCGCATATTTTTATAGAAAATACTTGCACGCAGGATCGCAAGCATTACTTGGCACATTAAGGCAAAGGTATTGGCCAATTGGAGGACGAAAGTTCGTGGCTACCGTCATCAACAAATGCGTCAGATGTTTTCGGATGAAGCCTGTCACTTGGCAGCACGTTATGGGCAGCCTGACCCAGCATTTTATACCACGGGAGTGGATTATTGTGGACCATTTTATCATAAGGCAGAGGCCCGCAACAAGGCGCCTCACAAGTGCTACATCGCCGTCTTTGTCTGCTTCTCTACGAAGGCCACGCATTTGGAAGTCGTCCAGGATCTCACAACGGATTGTTTCATCGCAGCGTTGAGAAGATTCACCAGCCTGAGAGGCACTCCGCGCACTATTTGGAGTGACAATGCGACGAGTTTTTTTGGCGCCAAGAGCGAGCTAACCGAGCTGAAGAATCTATTTCTGAGCGAACCCCACACGGCTGCGATAGCTTCCTCCTACTTAGCTGATGGGATTGATTGGAAATTCATACCTCCGCGTGCCCAACATTTCGGTGGTTTATGGGAGGCTGCTGTTAAATCGGCCAAATTTCACTTTTATAGAGTCGTCGGTGCTTCCATCTTGGGCCTCGATGAATTGAGAACTCTCGCTTATAAGATTTCTGCCATCCTTAACTCCCGTCCACTCTGTCCAATTTCAGAAAACGCTGAAGGTCTTGAGTTGCTAACGCCGGCCCATTTCCTGAAAGGCTCCAGCTACACAAGGTTTCCTCAGCCTGATATCACGCATCTCCGAGAAGGCCGCCTCGGCGTCGTCAGGGTAGCTATGGTCCGTACAGCTAGGGGTCTAGTCAAGAAAGCCGTCGCCAATTAGCCGTTCTGCCCATCGATTCCCATTTAGTTGGAGCCCTACTTCCTCCAACGGGGGGAGTATGTTCGGAGCAGCCCGCCAGCGCCTAGTCTAGTGCGCATAGGTGTATGGCTGAACCTGTTGCGCTCTTGCGCTCTCCTCTTTATATTTGCCTTATCTCGCTAAGCTGTCGAGCTACCTATTCAGCGACTACATTTGTAAAAACCGAATTAAAATATGTAGCCAGGCTTTCGGCTGCAGCAGTGCAGATTCGACTGGCAGAATAAACACGACACGTACATAAACTGATAAAACTAAAAAGCGTTATTATTACATAACATGTTGTCTCCCCCAAACAACAATTTTAAATAAGTTGTTTCCGCTTGCCGAAACTCACAAATAAAAACGACTTTTAAATTAAAGTAAATTTAGTTTTTAATTTTTTTTTCTACAACACTATTTAAAAATTAAATGGATTATAAAAGAATATAAAATATTGGTGAAATGAATTTGGATAATATATATATATATATATATATATATATATTCTTAATATTAGTTTACAATCAAAAATATAAATCTTTGTGTGGCAATATAAACGTTAGAAATTATGATGTGTAGATTATTATATATATGTATATATAAATTGAAGTTGGATATATTTTAATATCTTCTACAACACAACGTTTTTTCAACTTGACCTTTATCACACTTGCACTCACTGGGGAGTGAACCCTATGAAAGGACTAGATAGTTTCGTCTCCACGTCACCTCAGACTCATCAGCTATCTAGGGGGATAGAAGAAGAGCGTCAGAAACTTCTCAATTTTACGATCAGAGAAGCTTTTTTGCAATTGTGGAGTTCCGTCGTTAAAGCTTCTATTAGTTTGTGAAAGTTTTCAGTGTTTTGTCTGTTGGAAAAAAAAAAAAAAAAAATAAAATAAAAAAATAAAAAAATAAAAAAAACGATCAGAATTGCTTTTTTCCATTTTGAGTACCAAACTTCATTCGTTTTTACATAGATGGAGTTCTGCCGTTAAAGCTTCTATAGTGTTTTTTTTTTGTTTTATATTTATTGTTAAAAACGCCACACAAGGATGGACCTTGTTGCCAAATGTCTTGCAAGACAGTTTTTATATGTGAGCAGACGTTCCCGGTATCGACTTTTTGCTCATATTAATTTTAATCTTCTGCTGAGCATAAAAAAATATCAGTCCACAATCAATTTCTTCGCTATTAGCTTATAAACAAGTCGTAGTGCTGTTTTTAGTGTTGCTTTTGCATGCACTTTAACTAATTTACGTTCCCGCTCTCTCGCTCTCTTTGCTTTGAAAGTTCTAAGCGTGCAGTTTCTGCGCTCTTGCGGTACTTATAACTGCTCGCTTATAAATTTCAATTCGTTTTCTTGGTACAGTGGTACGAATAGATAAAATGAATAATAATAATTTAGTCGGCTTCTGCAAAAAATGCTGCCTCGTAATCAGGGCTGACCAGTCTAATATGACTTGCTGGCTGTGTGAAAATATGGTGCACACCAAATGCGCCGGTTTTACTGGCCGGACAAGTGATGACCTTTTAAAGGGGCCCAATTTGCAGTTTTGTTGTGATGCTTGTGTCGAGGTTGAGAACGAGATGAAATCGTTCATGCGCCACACTAAAGGTGGTTTGATGGGGCTGATTAGCTGTTTCGGAGTTGCTAGAGATAGTTTTCGCCGAGCTGATGATCTCCTCTCTGCGCTGGATTCGCAATTTAATAGTCGTAAGCTATTAGAAGAGTCCCCTAAGCGCAAAAAGGCCGCTGGTGGTAAGCAGCAGAAGGGGAACACGCCGCAACCGAAAACAAAAGAACAACAGAGCATTCCGGCGGATCAGCAGCTGATTTCAGCAAACCCTCAAATGTTGCTAAGATCAGCAGCTAAAAACAGATTCGGTATCCGAACAATCCGTTACAGAATGCATGCAACCAGGGACTTCTAAGAATTCCGATTTGTCCGTAGTGGATTTACAATTAGAGGATCCACCTATCTCTCACAATGTAGCATCACCACTACTGAGTCCGGACAACTCGCTCAAGTTGGTTTTGCAGAAACAATGTCTGCTCCACCAAAATCCCTTTCAGTGGTTACACTAAAGAAACAAATTTTCGTTTCTCGGCTTTTCCCTGAGCAAACATCTTTTGATGTATTGTCTTATATACAAGCCAAAACTAAAGCCGATTGTAATAGTGTAAAGGTGGAAAAGTTTAAGTTTTTTTATGCTAGAGACATTTCATCTTTCAAGATAACTGTCCCTAAGCGGCAGAGAGTCAAGATTTGATATTACAGGAAAAAGTCTATTATAGTCAGAACATAATACTCTGAAAGGCTCATGCAAGGCATAGTTAGATCTACAATGATTTAAAATTAGGGGAAAATAATTTCTAGTTAATCTACTTGGCACAGAAAAGTTTAGCCGACTTACCAAGTCGGGGCAGTCAATATCACCATGTATAAGGTTATAAATAAAGATAGTACCAAGCATCGTTCTACGGTTGGCTAGGGATGGTAAATTAATCAAAAGAAGTCTACTAGAATAAGAAGGTAAGATAAGATTTGCATCCCAGTTTGAGCGCCGTAAAGCAAAAAGAAGAAAGTTTTTTTGTACAGATTCAATCCGACCAATATGTATTCCGTATTGTGGACTCCAGACGGGAGACCCATACTACAGAATCGGACGGACTAGCGAAATAAATAAGGTTTTAGTCAAATAAGGATCATCGAATTCTTTTGACCACCTTTTAATAAATCCAAGCACTCCTCTGGCTTTATTAACCATGGACGAAATGTGATTAGAAAATTTTTGTTTAGGGTCCAAGAGAACGCCAAGATCGTTTACAACAGTTATTCTATCCAAAGAGCTGCCACTTAACGTGTAAGTCGCGTATATCGGATTGGCCCGATAAAAAGTCATCAGCTTGCACTTGGAGCCGTTTAAATTTAGTAAATTATCTCGACACCAGTTTTGAAAATTATCTAGATCGGATTGCAAGTCTAAATGGCAGGAAATGTCCTTATACTGCAGGCACAACTTAACATCATCTGCGTACATAAGTACGCGAGAATGACTTATAATGGAGGGAAGATCGTTAATAAATAATGTAAAAAGTAACGGACCCAGATGGCTCCTTGTGGGACACCGGAGGTAACACGGAGAATTTCAGAAATTGAATTTTTAAAAAGGACCCTTTGTGACCTGCCATTTAGATAACTTGAAATCCATTTAAGCAGATCAACTGGAAAACCTAAAAGGTCAAGTTTATGAATAAGAAGTAAGTCATTTACAGAGTCAAATGCTTTACTAAAGTCAGTGTAAATGACATCTGTTTGAAAACTACCATTGAAGCCTTTTATCACAAATGTAGTGAGCTCTAGAAGGTTTGTAATTGTGGATCTATCGTTTAATAAATCCGTGTTGACACGGAGAAATAATTGATCTCCAAAAGTGCTGCAAATGAGGAGTAATAATTTTTTCAAAAAGCTTAGGAATAGCTGACAACTTAGAAATACCTCTGTAGTTAATGGCTTCTAACTTGTTACCTTTTTTGAAAAGAGGAATAACAAATGATTCCTTCCAAATATTTGGAAATTGGGACGTTTCTAGAGATAAGGTAAACAACTTGTGAAGAGGTTTGCACAGGGCCTTAGCGCAATACCTAAGCACGCACCCAGGAATACCATCGGGCCCTGGCGAATAAACAGGCTTAATACGAAGAAGATCCAAAAGAAGAGAGCTTTCTGTTAAAGTGGGACAGAATATGAGGTTTGACTTGGGCATGGTGTAAGAATAAGGCAGAGATGAATAATCTAAAGTAGAGTAAGTCGTTTGAAAAAATTGGGCAAATATATCGGCTATTGCCTGATCTGTGGTTCCCGTCATGTTTTCGAACGACAGCGAGGAAGGAAAAGAATTAGATTTACGCTTGGTGTTAACAAAATTATAAAACTGTTTCGGGTCCTGAGAGAACTGGACCTTACAACGGTTTAAGTAACTATTATAACACTGAGCATTAAGCACGGTAAATCTTGACCGAGCACTTAGATATCTAGTAAAAACAGATTGAGAACCGGTATTTTTATATTTCCTAAAAAGTCTGGACTTTACATTTCTTAAGTGTGTCAACTCTTTGCTAAACCAAGGTGATTTATTGGAAGTTGACGGATAGTACCACGGAACACAGGAATTAAAAAATGAGTTTATTGCAGTGTAAAAAACATTAACTGCATCGGACATATTATTGCATAAGTAAAGATCAGACCAATTAAAGCCAGAAATAAAATTATTAAGCCTCAGAAAGTCTGCCTTGCGAAAACAATGTATTCGTTTGGATTTTTCTGATTTTTCTTCTATAACTCTACCCGTATCAAATGAAAGTTCGATTGTTGGGTGATATGGATCTTCAGGTTGCGTGAGTGGTGCTACTCTGGACAGAAACACACCTTCAGGATTCGATACAAAACACAAATCAAGTAGGCGACCTAATGAATTTCGAACATGGTTTACTTGAGATAGAGATATGTCAAGCAGGCCATCAATAAAATCATGTTGTGCTATAGGTAGTTAGACATTCGATCCATCCTCAGTGGACCAAGTAACTCCGGGTATATTAAAATCACCTAGAACTATCAACTGATCCCTATCGGAAAGCTTATTTGCAACGGACTTAATAACGGATAGGTGATTTAAATAATCAGGAAGTTCAGACAACGGCGGAATATATGAGCAAGTTATGTATATAAAGTTACCAGGAAGCGATAACTTTACACAAATAAATTCAATGGTATTGAATTCATCAAAATATAACTCCTCAGACGGGAAGTTTGAATCAACTCCAATTAAGACTTCACCTCCCCGCCTAGAGGGACGGTCATACCTATATATTGTGTACTTACCTGGAAAAACTTCGGAGCTAAAGATCTCCGGCTTTAACCAGGTTTCTGTGAACACAATAATATGAGATGCAAAGGAAAGGCTATCAGAATACAATTTAGTGAGTTTGCTACGCAAACCTCTTGCATTCTGATAGGAAAGAAGGAGGTTAGAAGTTAGTTTTTTGAAATTGGTACACTGGTTTGGCCTCGACTAGGAAGTTTTACTCCCAAGGGCCCCTTCTTCTTTATCTTAGCCTCGAACTCTTTTACAACCATATTATCCGGCCAAAAGTCGCCCGAGCATATGGCTTCAAAAAGCTCGTTAGGACCAGTTATCTTGAAAGATGAGATGTCTCTAGCATAAGAAAACTTAAACTTTTCCACCTTTACACTATTACAATCGGCTTTAATTTTGTCTTCTATATAAGACAATACATCAGAAGATGTTTGATCAGGGGAAAGCCGAGAAACGAAAATTAGTTTCTTTAGTGGAACCACTGTAAGGGATTTTGGTGGGGACCCTGAAGTCAGCCACAAGAGAGAGAATAGGTTGCTTGGGGACCCTGAAGTCAGCCACAAGAGAGAGAATAGGTTTCTTGGGGACCCTGAAGTCAGCCACAAGAGAGAGAATAGGTTGCTTGGGGACCCTGAAGTCAGCCACAAGAGAGAGAATAGGTTGCTTGGGGACCCTGAAGACAGCCAAAAGAGAGAGAATAGGTTGCTTGGGGACCCTGAAGTCAGCCACAAGAGAGAGAATAGGTTGCTTGGGGACCCTGTCAGCCACAAGAGAGAAAATAGGTTGCTTGGGGACCCTGAAGTCAGCCACAAGAGAGAGAGAGAGCGCGGCCGGTAAACCGAGCGTAAGGAGGCGTGATACTGAAATCAAACGTCTCCTAGTGAAACCTTCGGATCGGCAAGCCGAGCCGGGCTTCAGGAGAGTAGTGGGAGAGAGAAGTACTACGGGAACTAACTACAATTTATAAGCGGACTCAGATCGAATGATCCAGTCCACCAAAAAGAGACTTTGCTGCTCACCACCTACTGGGGAGTTACCTCTGGTCCCAAAGTCGGTCTGCTGCTCAGTGACGTTTTATGGCGCGTGGTCCGCTTTATATAGGGCTCGCCGAGATCTAGTGTGCCCGCTGCCTGTGTGAGATTTGCCGTTATAAGTGTGGCCACCTCTCTCGGTCTAGTGTGCCCCTACCCACGCGATCGTTGGCGCGCGCGCGTTCTTAGTTCGAATTTGAATTAAACGCTCTTTCGTTTAACTTTTTTAGTCTTTTTATTTACATATTGTTTTGTGCGCGCACAGCGTCACACCGCCATTGGTATCGGCTCCACCAACTTGGCACTAGTCTGCGCTGCCGCTATTTCGCCTGCTTTTCGCGGGATTTCCGCACTGTCTCCGTGAACTTGTTCATGTTTTGGTGTTCGTTCTGTATTGTATTTGTTCCTACGTACGGCTTAGTGTCTCCAATGTATACCCTCTTTGTTTTCTGTGTGTTCGGATCTTTTACTGCCACTTTCATCAGCATCTTCCTTGCTTATCTCTGCTTTAATACCTTGTATTTCTCTTCGATCCAGGTCTCCGTGTACTGTATCGTTTTCAACTTGTCCTGTGCTGCTCTGGTAAGGCGTCTGTATGAAGGGCGTCATGATCTGCAAACTTGGTTGTAAAACATGTCCTTTTTTAATTTTCTTGTATTCTTCTATAAAGACATTTTTATACCCGTTAGTCGTAGAGTAAAAGGGTATATTGTATTCGTGCAAAAGTATGTAACAGGTAGAAGGAAGCGTTTCCGACCCTATAAAGTATATATATTCTTGTTCAGGATCACTAGCCGAGTCGATCTAGCCATGTCCGTCTGTCCGTCTGTCTGTCTGTCCGTCTGTCTGTCCGTATAAACGCTGAGATCTCGGAAACTATAAAAGCTAGAAGATTGGCATTTTGCATGTAGATTTTAGGAGTTTCTACGCGGCGCAAGTTCGTTTCAAAATGGTGCCACGCCACGCTGTGGCCACAGTTTTGAAGCTATTATGAAAATCTTAATTGACATGTATTTGTTTCGTCAATACCTATCGATTGGCCTAATAAAAGTTTGCCACGCCCACTCTAACGCCCGAAAACTCATTAAACGCTTAAGCCTGGCTAGCGCCTGCATTTCAGCCTTTCATGGCCCGTGGTACCGATGTCTTGGGGTAGATGGCGCAATACAATAGAGCCATCTAACGGATGACTTTGGAACAGCTGGCCAAGGTGCTCAATTCTCGATAAGGATTTCTATTAAAGGAAATTGCGATGGTTTTCATTTGTCAATACCGAACTAGATCCCAAGAACTATGCAAATCAAATCAAGTTAGCCAAATTGGAGGTCTGGCTCAAACAATGGCGTATGTGTGTATGCTGGTGCAGGACAAAAGCTGCCTGTGCTAAAGCAGCGCTGGTGCTGATGCTCGTGCTGTAAAGCTGCCAGCTCTAAGAGATCGCCTAATTGAAATTGATAATTTGAACTTTTTGTCCTTTTTCCTGTGGTCACTCTAATTCACATTATGTTAATACAAAATCTGTTTAGCTGAGTAACGGGTATCTAATAGTCGAGGCACTCGACTATAGCGTTCTCTCTTGTTTTGGATGATTTCCATCAGTTTAAAAAATGATAGTTGTAACTCTCTAGCAGTCAGACTTACTGATCTTTCTCGTGATTTAGCTAGGTTTAGAAATCTGTAAACGTATCCAAGAATTCTAGTGAGTTTGGGAAACGATGAGATACGAGTAATGAATTCAAACGGAGTTGATAGCTCGACGGCTGTACTACACTTGGGCAGCTCTTTTTTAACTCTGAGTTTTTTAATTCGGAAGGTATAGACAAAATGCGAGTCTTTTCTGGCCATGATGACTCATTTTCATACAGAAATTTCGGACCTTCGAACCAGATGGACTCAGTCAATTCAATTAGCATTTTTGATAGGTGATACCATTGATTTGGTTGTAAAAATGTCCTTTTTTGTACTTTTACAAAGAATTTTTGATTTCCATCAGTTTAAAATAAGATGGTTGTAACTTTCTAGCAGTAAAATTTTTTATTTTTCTCGGTAGAGGTTAGAAATGTAACGATCCAGAATTCTAATGAGTGGGTTATCACCTACATCGTAGCCACGGGACGCAATGTCTGCTGGATTAAACTGCGAAGGGACATGTCGCCAGGATATATTTTCTGATAGCTCTTGAATTGTGGCTACCCTGTTTGAAACAAAAACTGCAAGTGACGAAGGCTGCGACTTTATCCAATGTAAGGTTATTTCTGAGTCTGTCCAGAAATAAAGACTCTCGATTTCACATTTGTCAAGAACTTGTTTGACGTAGCACCAAAATCGTGCCAAAAGTGTGGCGGCGCATAATTCAAGCATTGGTATGGTTTTCGTTTTTAGTGGAGCCACTCTCGATTTCGCTGCTAGCAATCGACAATGAACCTGACCGTTTTCGATTGCTCGAATGTATATGCAACATCCATAAGCTTGGCTGGATGCATCTGCGAAACCGTGAACTTGAACGGCTGAGCACCCACTGGCAAACGTGTACCTAGGAATGGTGACTGCGTGAAGATTAAGTAGATTCTTCTTTAACCTTTCCCAACTCGTATGTAACGACATCGGAATGGATTCATCCCATTCCAGTTGAAGTTGCCAAAGGCTTTGAAGAAGAATTTTAGATGTAAGGCCAATGGGGCATAGCAATCCCAAGGGAGCAAAAAGCCGCGCGCTTACTGAAAGAATTGTACGTTTTGTGGGAGTCAATTTTGTAAAGCTCTCATCTAAATGAAATCAAAACGTGTCTGTGTGTGGCATCCACCGCACACCCAAGGCTTTGGTCGAATCGGTATCATTGAAATTTAGGGATTTTTCAGTGTTGTTTCCTTTTTCTAGTTGTGGATGGTTTGAAAACCGTTTAGACAGCTGGAAACCGCCACTATTGAGAATTTCTGACACTTGATTACACAACACGTTCAAGGTGTCAATATCATCGGCTCCAGTAAGCATGTCATCCACATAAAAGTCGTTGCAAATTACGTAGGAACCAATTTCATGCTTATCCCTATTACGCACTCCAAGTTCTTGTAAGCTACGGATGGCCAAAAATGGAGCTGAAGACGTTCCGTAGGTGACTGTATTAAGACGAAATATTTGTAGCTCATCAGATGGATTCTCGCGCCATACTATCAGTTCATAGTTACGATCTTCTTCTGCGAGACTTACTTGCCTATACATTTTCGATATATCTGCTGTTAAAGCGAATCGATTTAAACGAAATTTAACAAGTGATAACAACAGTTCCCTCTGAATAGTGGGCCCCACCATTAAAATGTCCTTTAATGACTGCGCTGAAGTTGTCTTTGCAGACGCATCAAACACGACTCGAAGTTTGGTTGAGGTACTATCAGGCCTCAGAACGCATTGATGTGGTATGAAGTAGTGCGGTCCTGGTGGAATCTTATTGCATGTTGGAGACATATGACCCAGCTCCAAATATTCTTTCATAAAAGCGATGTACATTTCTCGAAGTGAGCTGTCTTTTAGGCTTCTACGCTCTAACGATAAAAATCTACGTTTAGCGACATCGAACGAGGATCCAAGCACGAGCGGATCAGATTTAAAAGGTAAACGGACTAAAAAACGACCACAATTAGAATTGGCTACGTTTTTCACGAAGTGATCCTCGCAGGCAATTTGTTCTGGTGAAAATTTAGCAAGTGCTTTATTTTCTGGGACGGTATCTAACTCCCAAAGCCTTTCAACAAGTCCTCCTAAAACCATGTCTTCCTTCGACAAGGCGATACAAGAAGTAGCTTCTTTTTGTTGTTGCTTACACCGTCCAGAAACAACCCATCAAACTTGGATTTGGTGTACGGATCTACCTTTGAAAGAACTATATGTATAATCACCGCATTGACAATATCTTTTTCGTCCCCTAGGGAAATAAGCGAATCGAAAATTGCACTAACTGTATCAATTATTAACCTCAAGGCAGACGCATTAAGGTTTTGTTATTGAAGGGATTTCAAACAGCTGCGCTAGAGTTTCAAAGGAAATTAAACACTTGTTGTCATAGACTGTCTTAAAACTCGCTAATGCCTTTTTATAATTTGCATCTGAGACTTGAAGAGCTTTTATTGTTCCCAATGCCTCGTCAGAAAGGCAGGCTAACAAATGGTTAAATTTTTCGATGTTAGATAACGAATTATCAGAGTCAACCAATTGCTCAAAAATTCCAATAAATGGTTTATACTCTGAATGTTTGCCGCTAAATTTTGGTAACTTCATTTTTGGCAGATTTGAATGTGAACTGCCCATGACTAAAGCCTGCTGTTTATGATTTTCACCTGTACTAGCAGCTGACATATATAATGCCTTGGTAATTACGCAATTTTCTTCTAATGCCGACCTATTCCAGTTATCTGGATCTATTATATCAATTTCCGACTGCAATGCCATGACTTTTGCAATATATGAATTTAAAATTTCCAGTCGACATTGAATTTGAAGCGGATTAAACGAAATTGTATTCTCCTCGAAAGCTTTTCTCATTCTTGTAATATCTTCACCAACCCTATCTACCTGCGGAAATAATTTCGTTAATTGCACCAAGGAGCAGCTATCTTCCATCTCCCCTTCTGTCTCCGATGCGCTATCATTCTTTTTGATTTTTGTAGGTGCCATTTTAATTAAAAATTATTTAATTTATTTACAATATAACCAATAGTTTTCTTTTATTTTTTTGTGTATTTATGTAGTTATTTCTGGGTGGCTCGAATAAATTTGTTTAAGTGTAGAGCATTTGGCGTAACAAAAGAAATGAGAGACGAGAACGTAATTAAGAGCGTGCACCAACACCCGAAAGAGAAAACACAAGCAGTTGCAGTTCGTTGCACTGGCGCTTAGCGGTCTGCAAAAAATTCGAAGTTAAAACAGCTAAAACAAAATCGAAACGAAAAGGCAGACACAGCGAGAACTAACTGTTACTTTCCACCGGCACTGAAGCTGTTACGCTTGTTATTTTCTTTCGCGAGGGCGGCACCAAAACTATGTGGTTGTTCACTTTAATTTATTTATTGATTTTTTGTTTTATTAATTTTGTATTGGTTATCTCACAATTTTGTAGCGGTTTTTATTTGTGGTTATTGGGAATATATAGGCACAAAAATTGTTTTGCTTCCAATTATTATTATTATTTTGACCAATGCCAAGGCAATAGTTGCAACTATTATTTTGCAGCGATAAACTATTGATTTGACACTGTTACCTGGTCATCAGATGAGTCCACTTCCCTCGAGTTGGTGTTGCGGTCCATAGATGTTGGCTCCAGTTCCACTTCCACTTCCGAAAAATGCCAATTGTTGGCGCCGAAAATTGCAAATACAAAATGCCAAAAAATGCCAAGTCTTGGCCCCGAAATTCGCAAGCAGCGATCTTTGAAATGATTTTAAATCCGAACAAAACTTTTCGGTAGTCCCTGTTCGGGCGCCATGTAGAAAATCGAAACGAAAATAATTAATTATTAATAATTGAGAATGCCGAAAAGTGAAAAGACTTGGCTTGGCTGCTGCAAAATTTGGGGGAAGGAGAAAACACAAGACTGGCCGATTCGATCTTCAAAATTCCACTACTTTATTGTGCCCAGCAGAGCAGTTTTGTGAGAGCCTTTGTAGGCCCGCTGAATTTGATTTTAGCTTTGGCGCTGAGCATAACGCAGTTGGGCTCTCTTAAGCTGTTACTTATGTCTATCTTAACATAAACTTCATCATTTGCGTTCTGCGCTTCAACACCATTGTTATTTCTGCTCGGGTTCCACACCATTTGCCTTGTTATTTCAAATCTGCTTCAGCTTGCTGCGCTTCTCGACGCTCCTGTGTCCACGATTCCTTTCGCTGTCTTGTTTCCGACCCTTATCCGGGCTACTATTTGGAACCCGTCGCAACACAGCTGTTCCCCTGCTGCTGGGTCTTTTATTGCCGCCTGAGCTGCCAGCTTCATCTGCTCAGGCCTCCTGCGTTTCCCGGCCCTGCCCTGCAGCACTCCTTGGTTCTCGTACCGTTTCTTCCACAGATCCAGCAAAACAGCCTCGGCGAATTGCTGCCGCATATCCGGTTCTTCCGCAGCGCATGCATATCTCCGGTCTTAGTTGCAGCTGTGCAGGTTGGCTTGTCTGTGTCAGGTCCTCTGCCTCTATTTCTTCTACTTCCTCCGCTAGTTTGAGGAATTTTGTCAACGAGCTGAATCCTGTCCTCCTAGCGTATAGCTTTATCTTACTCGGTCCAGTTTTGCTTCTTCTGAGAGTTTTGTGAATTGCATCAGTTTTCTTAGTCCCATTGCGTATTCTCTTACGGGCTCCGTTTCTCTCTGTTTCATCTGTGCAATTTGAGTCTCCAACTGTTCCTCATACCTCGGCGGCAAAAAGTATTCCAGCAGTTCCGTTCTAAGATGAGTCTACGTTACGATCCTGTTCGGCGTGGTGTTCCCCCATTCGCTCGCGACCCCTTCCAGGATGAATGGCATCGTCTGTATTCCATTTAGCTTAGGAACTCCAGTGGGGTTGTTGTTCCTTGGTACCGGATGCCCCAACCGCGTATCCGGTCTATGACTTCTTTTTCCATTTTCCTCTCCATTTTTATTTCTCACTTTTCGTCCATTTCGTCACTTAGACTTGCGCCTTTGGTGGCCATTATACCAGCTGTTGTCTCCTTGTCTGACTGTTTCTGTATGATCCGTTTTTGTGGCGAACGCTGCCAACAAACGTCTTAAATCTTCGCTTCTTTCTGCCGTTCCAAACCCGAACTCTTCCGTGTATTTCGTTAGTTCACTCTTTGGTGCCAGATATACCCAGCTCGACATTACTCCGCCGGAGTCGGTCGGGCGCCACTGTGGCGGTTTGTCATTGTAGGTTGGCTCAGGGATGGCCAGGGTTCGTCACAGAAATTTGTTTGTGTACGGAGTGGTTGCTGAAAGAGAATTCCGACCCAGCCCAGAGTAGAAGTCGTGGAGAATTGATTATAACTAGGTTTATTTCAATAAGATTATTGACATTTGATTGATTCTGACCAACGAATTCTCCTGACTGGCGGTGTGCCTCCCTTGCTGCTTTTGCTTCCTTCGTCCAATCCGACTGTTGGGTGACAGGAGTCGTCCCGCTGCTCAAGAGGCACAGAACGGGATTACGGCTGCTAGTAGAGTAGAACCCGGTGCTGGTTGCCACATAGAGAGCCTGAAATAATAGTACGTTGCTTGGGGATTTGCTTTTTATTTAAATATATATATGATATTGTGACAGCGTCACAACTTTTCCGTTATTAAGTCTGTTGCAAATAAGCTTTCCGATAGGGATCAGTTGGTAGTTCTAGGTGATTTTAATATACCTGGAGTTACTTGGTCCACTGAGGATGGATCGAATGTCTTACTACCTATAGCACAGCATTATTTTATTGACTGCCTGCTTGACATATCTTTATCTGAAGTAAACCATGTTCGAAATTCTTTAGGTCGCCTACTTGATTTATGTTTTGAATCAAATCCTGAAGGTGTGTTTCTGTCCAGAGTAGCACCACTCACGCAACCTGAAGATCCATATCACCCTACAATCGAACTTTCATTTGATACGGATCGCCTTGGTATAGCAAAGAGTTGACACTTTTAAGAAATGTAACTTTTTAGGAAGTATAAAAGTACCGGTTCTCAATCTGTTTTTACTAGATGTTTAAGTGCTCGGTCAAGATTTACCGTGCTTAATGCTCAGTGTTATAATAGTTACTTAAACCGTTGTAAGGTCCAGTTCTCTCAGGACCCGAAACAGTTTTACAATTTCGTTAACACCAAGCGTAAATCTAATTCTTTTCCTTCCTCACTGTCGTTCGAAGACATGACAGCAACCACAGATCAGGCAATAGCCGATTTATTTCCCCAATTTTTTTCAAACGACTTTCTCTACTTTAGATTATTCATCACAGCCTTATTTTTACACCATGTCCAAGTCAAACCTCATATTCTGTCCCACTTTAACAGAAAGCTCTCTTCTTTTGGATTTTCTTCGTATTAAGCCTATTTATACGCCAGGGCCCGATGGTATTCCTGGGTGCGTGCTTAGGTATTGCGCTAAGGCCCTGTGCAAACCTCTTCACAAGTTGTTTACCTTATCTCTAGAAGCCTCCCAATTCCCAAATATTTGGAAGGAATCATTTGTTATTCCTCTTTTCAAAAAAGGTAACAAGTTAGGTGCCAGTAACTACAGAGGTATTTCTAAGTTGTCAGCTATTCCTTAGCTTGTTGAAAAAATTATTACTCCTCATTTGCAGCCCCTTTGCAGATCAATCATTTCTCCGTGTCAACATGGATTTATTAAACGTAGATCCACAATCACAAACCTTCTAGAGCTCACTTCATTTGTGATAAAAGGCTTCAATAGTAGTTTTCAAACAGACGTCATTTACACTGACTTTAGTAAAGCATTTGACTCTGTAAATCACTTACTTCTTATTCAAAAACTTGACCTGTTAGGTTTTCCAGTTGATCTGCTTAAATGGATTTCAAGTTATCTGAATGGCAGGTCACAAAGGGTCCTTTTTAAAAATTCAATTTTCGAAATTCTCCGCGTTACCTCCGGTGTCCCACAAGGGAGCCATCTGGGTCCGTTACTTTTTACATTATTTATTAACGATCTTCCCTCAGTTATAAGTCATTCTCGCGTACTTATGTACGCAAATGATGTTAAGTTGTGCCTGCAGTAAAGGACATTTCCTGCCATTAAGACTTGCAATCCGATCTAGATAATTTACTAAATTTAAACGCATCCAAGTGCAAGCTGATGACTTTTTATCGAGTCAATCCGATATACGCTACTTACACATTAAGTGGCAGCTCTATGGATAGAATAACTCTTGTAAACATGGCGGTTTCTTTGACCCTAAACTAAAATTTTCAAACCACATTTTGTCCAAAGATTTATTAATAGGTGGTCAAAAGAATTCGATGATCCTTATTTAACTAAAACTTTATTTATTTCGTTAGTCCGTCCGATTCTGGAGTATGGATCTCCCATCTGGAGTCCACAATACGGAATACATATTGCTCATATTGAATCAGTACAAAAAAACTTTCTTCTTTTTGCTTTACGGCGCCTAAACTGGGATGCAAATCTTAACTTACCTTCTTATTCTAGTAGACTTCTGTTGATTAATTAACCCTCCAACCATGCCGCTCTGAGGTCAAAGGAGTCTTTTTTAACAAATTGACTTAGAAGCTAAAGAGGTCTAAGTCTCGTAGCTGCGCTGCCAACAGCGGCAGCGGAGAGACGGTTATATATTCTTAAGTATATAGCTATGCTCACTTAGGCTGGAGCGCGGAGGTATATGCACATACATGAGGTCCGCTCGTGTTACATTTATGCCGACACATGCACTTTCTGTGTGCGGTCCAAGGCATAGCGATCGGTAGGTGTTTCGGCCACTTAGGTTTATGACCGAGACCTTGAATTACGTAAACACTGCAACAAAGTGTTACAGTGTGTACCCTTATAGTATTCTTAGTACAGTGGGTGATCAATACATATATACATCTCCCTGCTTTTGAAAAATAACGTAATATAATGGAGTTATTATCTAATTTAATTATGAATTTTATAGAAATTAAGAAATGATATAGAAATAAAAATTTAATGTTTTTATATACATATATATTTATATATATATATATATATACTCTTATTTTACATATGCTTATCTTATGTATGGCCATACGTGATATATTTATAAAAGAATTCAATTGATTATGAAATAAAAATTTTTAATCTATCTTTATGTACTAATTATTTCTTATTTTTATTGTTTGATATAGTTATGTTATCTCTATCTCCTATTTGTTCTACCTTATAAGGACATGTATATTTAAAATCTAGCTTATGTCCTTTTTTATTTTTCAATAAAATCTGATCTATTTTTAAATCAAAATCCAAAGTATTTTTGTCGTAACTAATTTTTTGTTTTAGCTTATGAGTTTCTAGCATTAGTCTAGCTCTCTTAAATGCCTGTTCTAATCTAAATTTTGATTCCTTAGCATGGTCTTCTATATTATAAAGGGGTTTTATGTTATCTATACTATTAAAATGTTTTGGTAAATTTGAAGTTTTACCAAAAACTAGCTCATATGGACAATAGTCATGTGCCATAGAGGGGGTCGTATTAAAACAATAAACGGAGTATCGTAGCCATACATCCCAATCTGTTTTGACAACTGAGATGTATGAATGAATGCACTCATTGAGTGTTCTGTGCCTTCTCTCCAGGGTACCTATAGTCTGGTGGTGATCTGCAGTTTAAGTTATGTTTTTAATATATAGATTTTTACATAGATCTTCAATAATTCAATTTTTATATTCCGTTCCCAAGTCCGTAATGAACGTCTTCATTGGACCGTACTTTAGAATAAAATCTTCAAATATAGTTTTCGCTACTGTGTTTAGTATAGCTACTAGATATTTAGTTAAATCGCAGATGAGTTTTACTGCGTATTCGTTTCCATTATTAGATTTTAGTAGTGGACCAATTGTATCCACTATTACCCTATCGAAAGCTCTTTGGTTTTGGTTATAGTTATTGCCCATAATTTTAAAATTATCAATTGAAACATGTTCAAAGATATTTTCCCACGGTGCCACTTTGAGTTGGTTGACTTTGTGAATACCGGCCTGCTTTTCAAGCCTTTGAAAGAATTGACCTAAGTCAATGGTTCCATTAGTATACAAGTCGCTAACATCATATCTTGCTGTAATTTTCTTTCCGTGCTTAAATAAACACATTTTATAATTTACAAGCAAGGTCACTAGTTTACGTACTTCATCATTATTAATGACTTCATATACGTTGGGCTTTGAAGCTTTTTCTAGAGATTGCTTATGCAATTCTATTTGTTCTTTCCCTGCACAGGATTTTTGTCTACTTTGGTTTCTGGTAGTGACTTTCAGAATTGTATTGTTTGTTAGTATATTTTTTAAGTCTGTGATGGTTATTCTAGAGAGCGCATCGGCTACATAGTTATCATTACCCTTTAGATACTCAACCGTAAAATTATATTCCTCCAATTCAAGTCTCATTCGTGTTAGTTTGGAACTGGGATTTACCATTGAAAATAAGTAGGTAAGTGCTCTATGGTCTGTTTTGACAGTGAAGTGTCTACCTTAAATATATGGTCTGAAGTGTGTTGTTGCCCAATGAATGGATGCTAATCCTTGATCTGTAGTGCTCTTGTTGCTTTCACCTTTTGTAAAGGATCTTGATGCGTATACAACTGGAACCGTCCATTTTTTTTTTGAGTTAGGACTGCTCCACAAGCGTATTTGCTAGAATCTGTGATTATGCAAAATTCTTTGCTAAAATCTGGGTATTGCAACACAGTCGGATTTATTAATGCTGATTAAAGATGTTCGAAGGCGTTTTGACATTGTGTTGTCGATTCGAATTTTACATATTTCTACATAACCTTGTTATGTGACGGGAGTATTCAGCAAAATTCTTTATAAAACGTCTGTAATAATTGCAAAATGCAATGAATCTTCTAGCGCTGTCCGCATCATGTGGGACTGGATAATTTTGAATTACGTCGTATTTTTTGTCGTCAGGCAAGATTCCTTTATCTGTGCATTTATGTCCTAAGAAAGTGACTTCATGCATGAAAAATTAACATTTTTCAGGATGTAACTTTAGGTTGTGTTTCCTACATTTCTCGAAAACATCATCTTGAGCATATGTTTTTCGGAACAACCTATGACTATTAAGACATCCATATAAAGAAATGCTTGCGAAGGTTCTAACCCAGAGAAAGCTATAGTCATGATCTGAAAAGAGTTTGGCGCTATTTTTAAACCGAATGGTAATCGCGTGAAGCGATACGAACCATTGTTTGTTGAAAAGGATGTTATATCCCGTGAACTTTTTTCCAGTTCAATTTGATGAAAACCTGACATTAAGTCAAGGCATGAGAAACATTTTGCTCTACCTAGTTGATCTAAAATATCATCTATTCTAGGGAGTGGAAATTTATCAGACAAGAGTTTTTTATTAATTTGACGATAGTCAATTACTAATCGCCATTTTTTATTTTCCGAATTTGGAAGTGACTTTTTTGGTAAAAGTGGGCTATTATAAGGTGATACAGAGGGTTCCACTATTTCATCATTGATGAGTTTTTGGACTTGTTTTTGAATATCGTCTTGTTGACTATGAGGATTTCTATAATTTTTTTATATATACGGGTTCATCATGAATTAATCTCAGCTTTTGTTGAATTGAGGCGGGAAATTTTTTGCAAGTTGGGATAATACAATTTTTTGTCTGGTTTCAACTACTACTACTTCGTAGTTTGAAAGTGGTTCATGATGAATATTTTTGATATAAGCTACTTGATCTGTGTTTGTCGTATTTAGTAATCTTATATATGCATTTTGGACTGTTGCTTTGGTATTTGAGAATCAAGAAATTCAGCATGGTATCTAATGCTGAATTTCTTGATTCGGAATTAATACACTGTCTTCTTCTGAATTTATTTCGATTTTTCGCACGACTTGGGATCTTGCCGTCAGAATTAGGGAGTTGTTGCCAGAACTGTATGTTATTTTAACATAAATTGGATATTTTAGGTTATTTGGTCTTATTATAAGCCAGTCCTCAGACGGCTTGAAGTCTAATTGACAGTTGTATCTTTTGATAAAATCGATCCCTAGTATTCCATCACATGGAATAGCGAATTGCATATTTACGATATGGAAATCGTGTGGGATTATATATTTAGAAGTTTGTATTTCAATGAGAGTTAAGCCTTTTGATTTGGTAACTTCCTGACTTATTCCCTGTATGTTTATTATATGATTATTTTTATTTTATTTATCTACCTGCGGAAATAATTTCGTTAATTGCACCAAGGAGCAGCTATCTTCCATCTCCCGTTCTGTCTCCGATGCGCTATCATTCTTTTTGATTTTTGTAGGTGCCATTTTAATTAAAAATTATTTAATTTATTTACAATATAACCAATAGTTTTCTTTTATTTTTTTGTGTATTTATGTAGTTATTTCTGGGTGGCTCGAATAAATTTATTCAAGTGTAGAGCATTTGGCGTAACAAAAGAAATGAGAGACGAGAACGTAATTAAGAGCGTGCACCAACACCCGAAAGAGAAAACACAAGCAGTTGCAGTTCGTTGCACTGGCGCTTAGCGGTCTGCAAAAAATTCGAAGTTAAAACAGCTAAAACAAAATCGAAACGAAAAGGCAGACACAGCGAGAACTAACTGTTAATCTCTTTCGCAAGGGCGGCACCAAAACTATGTGGTTGTTCACTTTAATTTATTTATTGATTTTTTGTTTTATTAATTTTGTATTGGTTATCTCACAATTTTGTAGCGGTTTTTATTTGTGGTTATTGGGAATATATAGGCACAAAAATTGTTTTGCTTCCAATTATTATTATTATTTTGACCAATGCCAAGGCAATTTTGCAGCGATAAACTATTGATTTGACACTGTTACCTGGTCATCAGATGAGTCCACTTCCCTCGTGTTGGTGTTGCGGTCCATAGATGTTGGCTCCAGTTCCACTTCCACTTCCGAAAAATGCCAATTGTTGGCGCCGAAAATTGCAAATACAAAATGCCAAAAAATGCCAAGTCTTGGCCCCGAAATTCGCAAGCAGCGATCTTTGAAATGATTTTAAATCCGAACAAAACTTTTCGGTAGTCCCTGTTCGGGCGCCATGTAGAAAATCGAAACGAAAATAATTAATTATTAATAATTGAGAATGCCGAAAAGTGAAAAGACTTGGCTTGGCTGCTGCAAAATTTGGGGGAAGGAGAAAACACAAGACTGGCCGATTCGATCTTCAAAATTCCACTACTTTATTGTGCCCAGCAGAGCAGTTTTGTGAGAGCCTTTGTAGGCCCGCTGAATTTGATTTTAGCTTTGGCGCTGAGCATAACGCAGTTGGGCTCTCTTAAGCTGTTACTTATGTCTATCTTAACATAAACTTCATCATTTGCGTTCTGCGCTTCAACACCATTGTTATTTCTGCTCGGGTTCCACACCATTTGCCTTGTTATTTCAAATCTGCTTCAGCTTACTGCGCTTCTCGACGCTCCTGTGTCCACGATTCCTTTCGCTGTCTTGTTTCCGACCCTTATCCGGGCTACTATTTGGAACCCGTCGCAACACAGCTGTTCCCCTGCTGCTGGGTCTTTTATTGCCGCCTGAGCTGCCAGCTTCATCTGCTCAGGCCTCCTGCGTTTCCCGGCCCTGCCCTGCAGCACTCCTTGGTTCTCGTACCGTTTCTTCCACAGATCCAGCAAAACAGCCTCGGCGAATTGCTGCCGCATATCCGGTTCTTCCGCAGCGCATGCATATCTCCGGTCTTAGTTGCAGCTGTGCAGGTTGGCTTGTCTGTGTCAGGTCCTCTGCCTCTATTTCTTCTACTTCCTCCGCTAGTTTGAGGAATTTTGTCAACGAGCTGAATCCTGTCCTCCTAGCGTATAGCTTTATCTTACTCGGTCCAGTTTTGCTTCTTCTGAGAGTTTTGTGAATTGCATCAGTTTTCTTAGTCCCATTGCGTATTCTCTTACGGGCTCCGTTTCTCTCTGTTTCATCTGTGCAATTTGAGTCTCCAACTGTTCCTCATACCTCGGCGGCAAAAAGTATTCCAGCAGTTCCGTTCTAAGATGAGTCTACTTTACGATCCTGTTCGGCGTGGTGTTCCCCCATTCGCTCGCGACCCCTTCCAGGATGAATGGCATCGTCTGTATTCCATTTAGCTTAGGAACTCCAGTGGGGTTGTTGTTCCTTGGTACCGGATGCCCCAACCGCGTATCCGGTCTATGACTTCTTTTTCCATTTTCCTCTCCATTTTTATTTCTCACTTTTCGTCCATTTCGTCACTTAGACTTGCGCCTTTGGTGGCCATTATACCAGCTGTTGTCTCCTTGTCTGACTGTTTCTGTATGATCCGTTTTTTTTGGCGAACGCTGCCAACAAACGTCTTAAATCTTCGCTTCTTTCTGCCGTTCCAAACCCGAACTCTTCCGTGTATTTCGTTAGTTCACTCTTTGGTGCCAGATATACCCAGCTCGACATTACTCCGCCGGAGTCGGTCGGGCGCCACTGTGGCGGTTTGTCGTTGTAGGTTGGCTCAGGGATGGCCAGGGTTCGTCACAGAAATTTGTTTGTGTACGGCGTGGTTGCTGAAAGAGAATTCCGACCCAGCCCAGAGTAGAAGTCGTGGAGAATTGATTATAACTAGGTTTATTTCAATAAGATTATTGACATTTGATTGATTCTGACCAACGAATTCTCCTGACTGGCGGTGTGCCTCCCTTGCTGCTTTTGCTTCCTTCGTCCAATCCGACTGTTGGGTGACAGGAGTCGTCCCGCTGCTCAAGAGGCACAGAACGGGATTACGGCTGCTAGTAGAGTAGAACCCGGTGCTGGTTGCCACATAGAGAGCCTGAAATAATAGTACGTTGCTTGGGGATTTGCTTTTTATTTAAATATATATATGATATTGTGACAGCGTCACAACTTTTCCGTTATTAAGTCTGTTGCAAATAAGCTTTCCGATAGGGATCAGTTGGTAGTTCTAGGTGATTTTAATATACCTGGAGTTACTTGGTCCACTGAGGATGGATCGAATGTCTTACTACCTATAGCACAGCATTATTTTATTGACTGCCTGCTTGACATATCTTTATCTGAAGTAAACCATGTTCGAAATTCTTTAGGTCGCCTACTTGATTTATGTTTTGTATCAAATCCTGAAGGTGTGTTTCTGTCCAGAGTAGCACCACTCACGCAACCTGAAGATCCATATCACCCTACAATCGAACTTTCATTTGATACGGGTATAGTTATAGAAGAAAAATCAGAAAAATCATCCAAACGAATACATTGTTTTCGCAAGGCAGACTTCCTGAGGCTAAATAATTTTATTTCTGGCTTTAATTGGTCTGATCTTTACTTACTGCAATAAACTCATTACACTGCAATAAACTCATTTTTTAATTCCTGTGTTCCGTGGTACTATCCGTTAAATTCCCAAAAATCGCCTTGGTATAGCAAAGAGTTGACACTTTTAAGAAATGTAACTTTTTAGGAAGTATAAAAGTACCGGTTCTCAATCTGTTTTTACTAGATATTTAAGTGCTCGGTCAAGATTTACCGTGCTTAATGCTCAGTGTTATAATAGTTACTTAAACCGTTGTAAGGTCCAGTTCTCTCAGGACCCGAAACAGTTTTACAATTTCGTTAACACCAAGCGTAAATCTAATTCTTTTTCTTCCTCACTGTCGTTCGAAGACATGACAGCAACCACAGATCAGGCAATAGCCGATTTATTTCCCCAATTTTTTTCAAACGACTTTCTCTACTTTAGATTATTCATCACAGCCTTATTCTTACACCATGTCCAAGTCAAACCTCATATTCTGTCCCACTTTAACAGAAAGCTCTCTTCTTTTGGATTTTCTTCGTATTAAGCCTATTTATTTGCCAGGGCCCGATGGTATTCCTGGGTGCGTGCTTAGGTATTGCGCTAAGGCCCTGTGCAAACCTCTTCACAAGTTGTTTACCTTATCTCTAGAAGCCTCCCAATTCCCAAATATTTGGAAGGAATCATTTGTTATTCCTCTTTTCAAAAAAGGTAACAAGTTAGAAGCCAGTAACTACAGAGGTATTTCTAAGTTGTCAGCTATTCCTTAGCTTGTTGAAAAAATTATTACTCCTCATTTGCAGCCCCTTTGCAGATCAATCATTTCTCCGTGTCAACATGGATTTATTAAACGTAGATCCACAATCACAAACCTTCTAGAGCTCACTTCATTTGTGATAAAAGGCTTCAATAGTAGTTTTCAAACAGACGTCATTTACACTGACTTTAGTAAAGCATTTGACTCTGTAAATCACATACTTCTTGTTTGGAAACTTGACCTGTTAGGTTTTCCAGTTGATCTGCTTAAATGGATTTCAAGTTATCTGAATGGCAGGTCACAAAGGGTCCTTTTTAAAAATTCAATTTTCGAAATTCTCCGCGTTACCTCCGGTGTCCCACAAGGGAGCCATCTGGGTCCGTTACTTTTTACATTATTTATTAACGATCTTCCCTCAGTTATAAGTCATTCTCGCGTACTTATGTACGCATATGATGTTAAGTTGTGCCTGCAGTAAAGGACATTTCCTGCCATTAAGACTTGCAATCCGATCTAGATAATTTACTAAATTTAAACGCATCCAAGTGCAAGCTGATGACTTTTTATCGAGTCAATCCGATATACGCGACTTACACATTAAGTGGCAGCTCTATGGATAGAATAACTCTTGTAAACATGGCGGTTTCTTTGACCCTAAACTAAAATTTTCAAACCACATTTTGTCCAAAGATTTATTAATAGGTGGTCAAAAGAATTCGATGATCCTTATTTAACTAAAACTTTATTTATTTCGTTAGTCCGTCCGATTCTGGAGTATGGATCTCCCATCTGGAGTCCACAATACGGAATACATATTGCTCATATTGAATCAGTACAAAAAAACTTTCTTCTTTTTGCTTTACGGCGCCTAAACTGGGATGCAAATCTTAACTTACCTTCTTATTCTAGTAGACTTCTGTTGATTAATTAACCCTCCAACCATGCCGCTCTGAGCTCAAAGGAGTCTTTTTTAACAAATTGACTTAGAAGCTAAAGAGGTCTAAGTCTCGTAGCTGCGCTGCCAACAGCGGCAGCGGAGAGACGGTTATATATTCTTAAGTATATAGCTATGCTCACTTAGGCTGGAGCGCGGAGGTATATGCACATACATGAGGTCCGCTCGTGTTACATTTATGCCGACACATGCACTTTCTGTGTGCGGTCCAAGGCATAGCGATCGGTAGGTGTTTCGGCCACTTAGGTTTATGACCGAGACCTTGAATTACGTAAACACTGCAACAAAGTGTTACAGTGTGTACCCTTATAGTATTCTTAGTACAGTGGGTGATCAATACATATATACATCTCCCTGCTTTTGAAAAATAACGTAATATAATGGAGTTATTTTCTAATTTAATTATGAATTTTATAGAAATTAAGAAATGATATAGAAATAAAAATTTAATGTTTTTATATACATATATATTTATATATATATATATACTCTTATTTTACATATGCTTATCTTATGTATGGCCATACGTGATATATTTATAAAAGAATTCAATTGATTATGAAATAAAAATTTTTAATCTATCTTTATGTTCTAATTATTTCTTATTTTTATTGTTTGATATAGTTATGTTATCTCTATCTCCTATTTGTTCTACCTTATAAGGACCTGTATATTTAAAATCTAGCTTATGTCCTTTTTCATTTTTCAATAAAATCTGATCTATTTTTAAATCAAAATCCAAAGTATTTTTGTCGTAACTAATTTTTTGTTTTAGCTTATGAGTTTCTAGCATTAGTCTAGCTCTCTTAAATGCCTGTTCTAATCTAAATTTTGATTCCTTAGCATGGTCTTCTATATTATAAAGGGGTTTTATGTTATCTATACTAAAATGTTTTGGTAAATTTGAAGTTTTACCAAAAACTAGCTCATATGGACAATAGTCATGTGCCATAGAGGGGGTCGTATTAAAACAATAAACGGAGTATCGTAGCCATACATCCCAATCTGTTTTGTCAACTGAGATGTATGAATGAATGCACTCATTGAGTGTTCTGTGCCTTCTCTCCAGGGTACCTATAGTCTGGTGGTGATCTGCAGTTTAAGTTATGTTTTTAATATATAGATTTTTACATAGATCTTCAATAATTGAATTTTTATATTCCGTTCCCAAGTCCGTAATGAACGTCTTCATTGGACCGTACTTTAGAATAAAATCTTCAAATATAGCTTTCGCTACTGTGTTTAGTATAGCTACTAGATATTTAGTTAAATCGCAGATGAGTTTTACTGCGTATTCGTTTCCATTATTAGATTTTAGTAGTGGACCAATTGTATCCACTATTACCCTATCGAAAGCTCTTTGGGGAGTTTTGGTTATAGTTAATGGGGTCTTGGTATGTTTAGTCGCTTTAGACTTTTGGCATTTATGTTATTTCTTTATGTACTCTTTTATGTCTTTAGACATATTTTTCCAGTAATAGCGTCTCTGGACCTTGGCCAAGGTTTTTGTAATGCCTGTATGACCTCCTTGTATTGATCATCATGGAATGTGCTTAGCTTTTTTTTATTATTTTTATTACGGTACGGGTTAGTGCCTACTCAATGTTTCAATATATTATTGCCCATAATTTTAAAATTATCAATTGAAACATGTTCAAAGATATTTTCCCACGGTGCCACTTTGAGTTGGTTGACTTGTGAATACCGGCCTGCTTTTCAAGCCTTTGAAAGAATTGACCTAAGTCAATGGTTCCATTAGTATACAAGTCGCTAACATCATATCTTGCTGTAATTTTCTTTCCGTGCTTAAATAAACACATTTTATAATTTACAAGCAAGGTCACTAGTTTACGTACTTCATCATTATTAATGACTTCATATACGTTGGGCTTTGAAGCTTTTTCTAGAGATTGCTTATGCAATTCTATTTGTTCTTTCCCTGCACAGGATTTTTGTCTACTTTGGTTTCTGGTAGTGACTTTCAGAATTGTATTGTTTGTTAGTATATTTTTTAAGTCTGTGATGGTTATTCTAGAGAGCGCATCGGCTATATAGTTATCATTACCCTTTAGATACTCAACCGTAAAATTATATTCCTCCAATTCAAGTCTCATTCGTGTTAGTTTGGAACTGGGATTTACCATTGAAAATAAGTAGGTAAGTGCTCTATGGTCTGTTTTGACAGTGAAGTGTCTACCTTAAATATATGGTCTGAAGTGTGTTGTTGCCCAATGAATGGATGCTAATCCTTGATCTGTAGTGCTCTTGTTGCTTTAACCTTTTGTAAAGGATCTTGATGCGTATACAACTGGAACCGTCCATTTTTGTTTTGAGTTAGGACTGCTCCACAAGCGTATTTGCTAGAATCTGTGATTATGCAAAATTCTTTGCTAAAATCTGGGTATTGCAACACAGTCGGATTTATTAATGCTGATTAAAGATGTTCGAAGGCGTTTTGACATTGTGTTGTCGATTCGAATTTTACATATTTCTACATAACCTTGTTATGTGACGGGAGTATTCAGCAAAATTCTTTATAAAACGTCTGTAATAATTGCAAAATGCAATGAATCTTCTAGCGCTGTCCGCATCATGTGGGACTGGATAATTTTGAATTACGTCGTATTTTTTGTCGTCAGGCAAGATTCCTTTATCTGTGCATTTATGTCCTAAGAAAGTGACTTCATGCATGAAAATGAACATTTTTCAGGATGTAACTTTAGGTTGTGTTTCCTACATTTCTCGAAAACATCATCTTGAGCATATTTTTTCGGACAACCTATGACTATTAAGCATCCATATAAAGAAATGCTTGCGAAGGTTCTAACCCGAGAAAGCTATAGTCATGATCTGAAAGAGTTTGGCGCTATTTTTAAACCGAATGGTAATCGCGTGAAGCGATACGAACCATTGTTTGTTGAAAGGATGTTATATCCCGTGAACTTTTTTCCAGTTCAATTTGATGAAAACCTGACATTAAGTCAAGGCTGAGAAAATTTTGCTCTACCTAGTTGATCTAAAATATCATCTATTCAGGGAGTGGAAATTATCAGACAAGAGTTTTTTATTAATTTGACGATAGTCAATTACTAATCGCCATTTTTTATTTTCCGAATTTGGAAGTGACTTTTTTGGTAAAAGTGGGCTATTATAAGGTGATACAGAGGGTTCCACTATTTCATCATTGATGAGTTTTTGGACTTGTTTTTGAATATCGTCTTGTTGACTATGAGGATTTCTATAATTTTTTTATATATACGGGTTCATCATAAATTAATCTCAGCTTTTGTTGAATTGAGGCGGGAAATTTTTTGCAAGTTGGGATAATACAATTTTTTGTCTGGTTTCAAAGCCAGTTTTTACTACTTCGTAGTTTGAAAGTGGTTCATGATGAATATTTTTGATATAAACTACTTGATCTGTGTTTGTCGTATTTAGTAATCTTATATATGCATTTTGGACTGTTGCTTTGGTATTTGAGAATCAAGAAATTCAGCATGGTATCTAATGCTGAATTTCTTGATTCGGAATTAATACACTGTCTTCTTCTGAATTTATTTCGATTTTTCGCACGACTTGGGATCTTGCCGTCAGAATTAGGGAGTTGTTGCCAGAACTGTATGTTATTTTAACATAAATTGGATATTTTAGGTTATTTGGTCTTATTATAAGCCAGTCCTCAGACGGCTTGAAGTCTAATTGACAGTTGTATCTTTTGATAAAATCGATTCCTAGTATTCCATCACATGGAATAGCGAATTGCATATTTACGATATGGAAATCGTGTGGGATTATATATTTAGAAGTTTGTATTTCAATGAGAGTTAAGCCTTTTGATTTGGTAACTTCCTGACTTATTCCCTGTATGTTTATTATATAATTATTTTGAATGTGTTAAAAAATATCGGAATTTTCCTTCAATATGGATATTTCCGCACCTGTATCTAGTAGAAAAACTAATTCTTTTCCTGTTGATACGTTTATGTACTTTGTACTTTGACTGAGATTTATGGTGTGAATTTTGATGTTATCTACTGCCGTGTATCTAAAGGTGTTTGGGAGTTTTCCGAATTTGTTTGGGCTACCCTAACATGGTTGCTTTGATTATTGTTGTTATTGCCATTGTTGTTTCCCCCGCTGTTATTCTTTCTATAATAATTGTTATTTTGGTTATTATTATTTCGGTTGTAACCGTTATTTTGGTTATAGCCGTTGTTTTGGTAATATCCGTTGTTGTGATAGTTACATCTATTGTTACCCCTACCGCGATAATTGTTTTTGAAGATATTGCCGCGATAGTTGTTTCCTTTTTGGGTGTACAATATTGAATAAGCATTGCCAGTCATTTCAGTACTGCATTGTATGTACTTGGTGACGGCTTCGTTCATAGTTGCAAAATTGCCTGCTTTCAATATAGTTTTTAGGCGGCCGTGCTCACAATTTTTAACCATTGTGGTGATGGCTTTCTTTGTTCTGAATTTGTCAGCGTGTTCGGCCGATAGGCCTTCATCAATGTACGAAGCTTCAAGGAGCTTTCGTAGGTTGTCTATTTCTGTTGTACATTTTTCTGCTGTTTTGCCTTTCTGGCTTGTTTTTGCCATTTTGGCTTTAACTACGTCGGACGTTTCGCCGTCTATAGTGTCCTGCAGTTTTTTGATTATGGCATCTATCGTTGTTTCGTTTTGAACTCTGTATAATGTCGATCATATTATTTTGGATTTGATGACTTCTACAGCCAAAACTTCGAATGTGCCTTCTGTCAGGTTAACCAACTTCAAAGCTGTTATGAATCATTGAAGGTTTAGCCTTGCCCGTTGAACTCCGGAATGGCATTCGATATTTCTTTTATGTATGCCCTTTGGGCAATGGTTTCATCAGCCATTGTGGTCGGTTTTACTTCTACAATGCTATCGTTATTATCAGAGTCTGTCAAGTCCTGATCTGACAATTCAGATTGAATAAGGACTGCAGGAATAGTGAGGTTCTTTAAGTCTTTTTCCTCTATTTCGGGACCTGTAGAGATAGGTTCATCAGTCTCAGCCTGCTCAAGTGATGGTGAATCTGATAATTCTGACTCTTCTCCAGTTTCGATTGTCAATGGGGTGTTTAGGATAGTTGGTACAGAAATGGTTAAATCGTACCTTTGTTTTATATATATGAGGTTGTCTCGTAATTTGTTTAAAAATTTTGATACTTGAGACCAATGGGCTTTGTTTAGCCGGTCTCTCTGATCATGTTTTAGTATACGAGCTGTATTGAAGCGGTTTACTAATATTTCGGCATGCTTATTTACAGTGTTTTGCTGTGCTGGCCGAGGTCTTGATAATGACTTATAGGATTTGTCAAAATCAACTTTGAAGTTATTCAATTCCTTATATAATTCATTCCATTCCATTATTTAATGGAATATCTAGAATATCTAGATCCATGAAACCATCATTAAAAGATGTCTTCCTAGTATCTCATTATTTTCGATAACAGATCTAACCTTTAGACTTGGAATTGTACTCAATACTATTGCTTTCTAGGTACTTGAGCAATGTATTAGAGGACCTATACCTATTCATATATTCGTATTCCAAATCAGAAACTAATATAGGCTCTGCTCCGTTGCCAATTATGGCTAATACCATATTCTCAAAATTAGGCTCCTTATCAACAGTAAGTCTAATGCACTCAGCAGTATTCATATTTAGTTTTTATATTGTTTTATTTTTATTTTATTTTATTTTATCTTCGAAATACATAAGATAAGGTAATTTTAATTATATTTAAGTTCTATCTTCAAAATACATAAGATAAGGTCATTTTAATTATATTTAAGTTCTATCTTCGATATATCACTATATGGATATACATATTTGTATTTAGAGGGGTTTTTTTGTAGTTTTTCTTTTTTTTTTTTTAAAACATCTTTTTATAATTAATGTTAATTAATATTGCCTTTTGCCTTATTGGGCTATAAGTTAATTAAGAAATATTCATAAAATATTCGTGTTTATAAAAAGGAATTTTTACATGATAGCCTAGTTTTTGCATGGTTTTCAGGCCACACGCTAATTGGGCAACTTTAATGTCGCTCAATTTTACATTCATTTTTTATACTATAAAAAAAATATGCATCACAGTGCAATATAAAAAAAATTTTGCAACGCAGTGTACGGTGAAAAAAAAAATGCGCTCTAGGAAGCGCTGTCGGTTCACTTTCCTTGGTCTTACTTGAGTGGTAAGACGTTGCCGGTGCTGGCTGCACAGACTGGACTTCTACAATAGGACACCGGTGCTGGCTGTGGTCCCTCACAGTCGTTTGGACACTTCTTCTTTAGCTACGGGATCTTTTGTTTCTCTGGCGGAGGTAATTTTTCATAAGTTTTAGCAAGGCTTTGGATTGCAGGGTAGGTGGATGGGTGGCTGTGGTTTGACTTTTTCTTTCAATTAGTAGATTTTTTATATGCTCAACTTCGGCGTGTATTTTTACCGAGTTGTTCCAGTTCAGTTTACTTCCGCTATTTAGTAGCTTCAGCCCTTCTGGCTTTAGGTCTCTTAACCACACCACTGCATTTAGCACACATCACACTCTACTCACTGCGGTTGTTGTTTTTTCATCGGCTTCTGTAGTCCATCCTCCGTTGACATTCACTTTAATTCTTTGTGCGTTTTTGCTAGTGTCTTATGCTTGCGGTTATGCTTATGTTGGATTGCGGTCCTTCGATGTCATCTTCCTTGTTTTCCTTCGATGTCATCATAGAATCACTGTCACGGTCGCCATGAAATAAATTTAATCCTCCGACCCATGTTCCTCTAAATAATATAAGTCCGATTGGTTTATTTTGGTTTGTTTCATTTATAATTTTTATTCAATGTATTATTTAGAGCAGAGCAGCCGTTGTTGCCGCTCTGAGCTCAAAAGAGTTTCAATTTGATCGAATTGACTTAGAAGTTAAAAAAATATAAATTTTATTTTTGATGTATTGGCTGATTAAAAAATTAAATTTTTTTTTTAATTTCACTTTATTGGTGCAGACCTTAATTCACTAACTCTTTATTACATCAAGACACTTTCACTTATTATTATTTCTTATGACCGATCCCGGTTTCAATCCTAATAAGACTGACTCCTTAATTCTAAAATCTTCTCCAACGAACCTCGGCCAGAAGCTTTTCTTTTTAAGCTTCTAGAACTTTGATTTTTGTTTAAAATAAAAGCTTATGCTGAAACTGTCGCATCTCGTTGTGAAATTCAATTATGCTGACCGATGCAATTTTGATTAAAAATTGGAACGCAATACTTTTGTCTTTGAACGTGAGAGTTTGGCTTCGAACGGAAGCTGTTGTTTACTTTACTATAGGTTTATTTATCTTAGCAGAACGGTCAAGCGCGGCCTTCGAAGTTAATGAAAAAGGCGAAGGCAGAATCATAAATAAAGGCAAAGGCAATGTAGCTCAGATTGAATTTAAAAATTTGTTTATTAATCCCATAAGTGGAACCGTTGGATAATTGAATTTAAAAATTTGTTTATTAGTTCCATAAGTGGAACCGTTTCACGGGTTGGATAACTCTCCCCCTTCTAAAATGGATCGTCCCGATTCATTATGGATTTCGTTTAAACGATCTCTTAATTCTGTTAAAAATATTTTTTCGTTAATAGGTTTTTCTAATTCTGGCCGTTGTTTTTTGGTTACAAATATATGTCTGTATTTAATAATAGGTAGAGAAATCAAATATATAATGATTAAAATTAATAACATAAAGGATATAGATATTTTGGTATTATTAATTTTAATGAATGGATTTAAAATATTTATATTATCTAAAGAGAGTTCCGAGTTATTTGAAAATATATAATCGGATATTTCATAATTTTTGAAGTGGTTTGTGGTAATATAGTTAAGAATTTTGTTGTCTAAATTGGTATATGAAACGTTATTTATTGTGGTTGTACCGTTAAATGTTATTAAGAATGAACCACCTAATTCGGAGTTGTTGACGATGTTGTTACCATTTACTAAAATGGCACCATCTTGGATAATGTCTATTTTTTTATTTTTTCTCTTATTTTTTTACAAATTGATTGTTCACCGTTTAATAGTCGGGTAAAACATGTTTTTTCTAAACTTAGAGTGCAATAGTTATTAAAGAGTTCTTTCTTAAATGTAGACATTTCATAATATGTATTTTCGCATTTTGCGACTTGATTACTTATTAATAATTTTCCATCGATTTGGGAAATGGGTCGAGTGTAATATAATTCGCATCTATTATTTATTATTGGGTATTTTATATAAATTATTAAAAGTTCTTTATGTAATGCGATTTTGAACACAGAGATGTCCATTAAGTCAGCGATAATTACTGGCTTTTGCTCGTGTTTTAATATTTCTTTTATATCTTCATTATTTAAAATTTTAGTGTTGAAAACGTCAATTTTTGCAAGGGTGATAGTATCAATTAAATTTTGTAGATCAAATGTTATCAATCGTAAGCGATGTTTTCTTAGTGGTAAATCTTGATCAATAAAAACATTTTTAAAATCTTCAGAGAGAGATTCTATTTCTTTGAACAATTTGGAATTAATAATAGACTGTTTATTATTATTTTCAATTAAGTCATTGATTTTATTTTGTACTTTAATGAAATCATCATGGTCCGGAGTTCCAGCTAACCATTTCCACACGGTGCCTAACTCATTTATTCCTCTTTTTGTTCTAGCTGATATTAACTGGGATAAGATTAATTCGATTACTTCTAAGTCGTACTTTATTTCCCATTGTGACCTTTTATTTAAATCCTTTTTTATATTATCTGATTCTATATTAATTATTTCCTTATAAAAACTTAAATTAGTTACGTGGAATAAATCGTTGTAAGATTCATACGTAAGTACATCCTTGTTGTCTTTGAACAGAAAAAATTCATGGTTCGAGTAATCAATTATTTCTGAACTGGCCAATATTATAATTGATAAAATATGTATTAAAGAATACATTTTCTGTAAGTTAAAAAAAAATAATTTATTAATGCTTAATATTATCTTTGTGAATAATTCTGTTTCTACTGTTGATTATTATTTTATTAGGCATAACATCTTTAACTATTTGCTTCTTATATCTTGGTTTAAGTTTATTTCTTTCTCCATATTTCTTCTCATAAACAACTTGTCCTACGTGATATTGTTTTTCTTTTCTGTTTTCATTATGTGTTTCTAACATTTTTTCCTGTGTATTTTTTAATAATTGTGGAATATTATCGTGTTCGATTTTATTATAAAGAATGTCAATAGGTTTTTGGTTTGTTGTGGAATGAATACTCTGATTATATTCCTGAGCGGCTCTTATTACGATTTCGGAATAGTCAGTTAAATTAAATTGTTCTTTTATGCAGCGAGCTAATTCTGTTAATGTCGAATGTGCCCTTTCCACTTGTCCGTTTGAGGTACTGTGCCTCGGGTCTGCGTAATGTAGAGTTACGCCGCATCTTTGTGCAAAAGATTTAAATTGAGCTGAGGTAAAGCTCGGTTCGTTATCGGTCATAATTACTTTGGCTAGGGGAAAATGTTGAAGTAGTTCCATTACTTTATTTTCGATATTTAATTTATTCTGAATTTCTTTAACTACTAGGAATTTAGAGTACGCGTCAATACAAGTTAAAAAAGTTAAACTTTGCGCATAATATATATCAATGTGTAAATTTTCGCCTTCTTTAGTTGGGACTGGGGCTTCCCCAATTGGAATTTTAATAGGGTGTCTGTTATATTTGTTCTCATTGCAAATTTTACAATTTTTTATATATTCTTTTAGTTTTACAAATAGATTGGGCCAATAATATAATCTACTGATTTGTTTATGATTTTCGTCTAGTCCCCTATGAGCTCGATTGTGTGTTTCCTCTATTATTATAGCTCTATCTTCGGCGTTTTCTACGTCTTGTAAAAATAATCGCGTAAAAAGAAATTTGTTAGTAAAACTATTTCTTAAAGAAACTTGAATATGATATAAATCTTCTAAACTACAATGAATTCCAACCGTTATGTTAGGTGGAAGATACTCTCTTAATATGCTTATTAAATTCTCAACTGTATCATATTCGATTATGTGTCTTGTCTTGTCAAAAATGTCCAGTGACTCATGTATTGTATACCTCCCCGTTGTTAATAACAATTGTTGTTTAAATTGATTTAACGGTTTACGGGTCTCTTGTATTACATTTTCAAAACTACTTTCAGCTGAATGCTGTGTGTCTTGGTCTGAGTTTGACTGTTCAGAAACGTCTATATCGCTGTTTGTAATATTATTTATTTGTATTCGTGATAATGCATCGGCTACAACATTTGTTGTTCCGGGTTTGTATATAATTTTTGGGGTAAAACTTTCAATGAAAGAATACCATCTTTTCATCTCTACGTTTGGATTTTTATCCGAAATTGTGAACGATAAGGATTGATGATCCGTTTGTATTTCTATGCCAATTACTCCATATAAATAATTCCGAAGATTTTTTAAAGCCCATACTATAGCTAACAATTCTTTTTTATTTGTGGCATAAAGTTGTTCCGTTTTATTTAATGTTTTTGAAATAAACGTAATTGGTTTATTATCTTGTGTTAGTACTGCCCCGATAGCTACGTCTGATGCGTCTGTAGTTAAAACGAATTTCTTACTATAATCTGGCTGAATTAATTCGACTTGTGCTATTAGATTCTCTTTTAGCTCGTTGAAAGCTTGTACAGCTGATTCGTCAAACTGTATTGAAACTTTAGTAGACATTCTTTTAGAAACCTTTCCATTTTCCCCTCCTAGATATTTTGTTAATGGTTTAGCAATTTTTGCATAGTTACGGACAAATTTTCTGTAATACCCTGTTAAACCTAGAAAACTTCGGAGTTCTCTAATATTACGTGGAATCGGATATTTTTTAATTGTGGCAATTTTTTCGGGATCCGTTTTAATTACATTATGAGAAACAATGTACCCTAGAAATGTGGTTTCTAATTTAAAGAATTTAGATTTTTCGAGAGAAATTTTCATATTTGCTCTTTGTAAAATATTAATTATTTTAATTAAATCAGCATAGTGTTGTTCAATAGTGTTTGAAAAAATAATTATATCGTCCATATAAACATGGCAAGTTTTTCCTACTTGTTCTCTTAAGATATCATCCATAGCTCTTTGAAAAATTCTGGGTGCGTTTGTTAACCCGAAAGGCATTCGTAAAAATTCAAATTTTCCGTTATTAATAGAAAATGCTGTTTTTTCAATATCTGAATCTTTCATTAAAATTTGGTGGAATCCAGATTCCAAATCAATTGTTGAGAAGTATTTAGCCTTTCCTAAATTAGCTAATATTACAGACGGGTCTTGCATCGGGTATCTGTCCGGTATAGTGTTTTCGTTCAGTTTTTTGTAATCTATTACTAATCTATGTTTGAGACTGCCATCATCATTTTGACCTTTTTGGGTACCACTAACACTGGAGAATTATAAGGACTTCTACTAGGTCTTATAATATTTTCCTTAAGCATTCTATTGATTTCCGTATTAACGAAATCTGATACTGATAAGGCATAAGGATATTGTTTACTATAAATTGCCCTGTCATTTTCGGTGTTTATTTCACTCCGAATATCGGTACGAAATGGAATTTGTAAATTTATTTTTGAGTGTTCCTCCTCGATTATGTCAATTATTTTCTTCTCCAGTACTTCTATTCGATTTGTACTGGTCATATTAATATTGTTCATTTTATTTCGCTTTTTTATTCTTTTGTTGACGGAAAAATCGACGTCGGGGTGTTTAGGATTTTTAGATCCTAAACCAATAATTTTTTTGTTGACGGAAACTACATCGTCGGCGTGCTCAGGATTTGTTGATCCCAAACTATTTAATTTTTTGTTGACGGAAACTACATCGTCGGCGTGCTCAGGATTTTTTGATCCCAAACTATTTAGTTTTTTGTTGACGGAAATTTCATCGTCGGCGGGTTCAGGATTTGTTGATCCCAAACTTTTCTCGCTTCTTTCCACAAATATAAAATCTGTGTTTTCGAAACTTATATAATCAAAATATTTTTTAAAATAAATTCTTTTAATGGAAGAGTATTATTGACTTCCATTAAACTTGTTTCATTTTTTTCCTCACTATCGTAATATAATAACTTTTCTGTATTCCCTTTATACTCCAACACTCTCTTTTCAATATTTATAATTGCTCCGATTTTTCTTAATAAATTAAACCCAATTAATAGGTCAGATTCCAATCCTTCTATTTCATAGAACAAATGTCTTGTTCCAAATATATTTATATAATGGTAATATTTAATAATTGAATACCCATGAACTGTAGATACTTTTTTGTAAATAGATAATTCATTTTTATTCTCAAAAATTCCCTTCTTTATATAGCAAGCCGTAGCTCCCGTGTCTATTAAAATATTTAACTCTTTCTTAGTTTTTCTGTCCACTCTTTTTAGATAAGGCATTCCCCTGTAGGGGTCTGATCTAAAAAATGATCTTCATTGATATTATTTAATCTTGTTACCTTATTAGCAGGCTGATTAACTGTTCCTTCTAGTTCCCTTTTTTGAGCTTGAGTTTGCTCTTTGGTTTGATTTGGACGATAATAGTTTGTGCGATTATTGTTTTGATAATAATTATTATTATATCTACCTCGATTATTATTTGACTGCCAATTATTTCTGGGCTTATTTTGAAATTGGAGCGATGAATCTACATCCATTGGCTCGACAGGTTGTTCTTTTTGATTGGTATTCTGATTATTATTTTGCCAAAAATTCTTATTCTGTGGCCAATTATTATTTTGATTATAATTCCAATTATTTCCGTTCCCTTTAGTATTAGTGTTTTGTTTAGAATTAAATCTTAAATTATTTCCCTGATTTTTATTTTCATTTTTAAAGCCATAGTATCTGTTTGCAAATTGAGCTCGGAAATTGTTTGACTCTAATTCCTGGACCTTTGCCAACGCATTGGGCAAGTCCGGTGGATTTAATGAGAAAAGGGTTTCTGCTATCGGACCATTTAATCCAGAGATAAAAATTCGTAGAGCATTGCTCCTTATTGTTTTGTTTGTTTCTTTGGTAATTACGTTATCTTTTCCGTATGTCATTATAGTTTTGTTTATTAGTAAAGTCATTTTTTTATTAACTTCATTATAGTATTCAGTAACTGTCATTCTACCTTGTCTAAGGATACTTAATTCGGACTCAAGAATATGGATTGGTCGTTTATCACTATATATAAAATCCAATCTAGATAAAATTCCTTGAAAACTTAGAACAGTGCCATGATTGGTAAGAGCGTCGTGGGCTGATCCCATGATTTTATTTCGTAAAATTGTTAACGCGATAAAATACTGCTGACTCTGAATTTTATAAAGGCTCATTGCAGTTTCTGCAGCTTCTCACCAACCTACGTATTGTGTTGGTTCCCCGGTGAAATTCGGTAATGATTTGATTACTTCAAGAGTGGTTTCACATTTTATATTTGGGTCAACTTCTTGAATTTTATAGTCCTCTACTATGTTTGCGTCTGTTGCTAACTTTTCTTCCAAACCATCTATTTTTTTGCTTACTTCGCTCAATTGAACATTAATTAATCTGTTAATTAATTCCACAGTTAGGTTACTGGCTGTGGCTAAACCACCTGCAGAAAAATTAGTTGAACTTCCAGTTGCCATTTTTAAATTTAATTCACCGAAACTATCTATTAAATTTTCCAGATTGTTCTTTTTTATTCTCACTGTTATTTCATAAAAAATTTGCTTGTCTTAAATTAATTTTCTTTTCAAACTCCTTAATTAAAGTAAAATTATATTTATCCTCACGATACTGTCCGATGGGGTCTTCCTTCAATTTATGCGATGTTCTTCTTGTTGTCGACAGAGATTAAAAAATTTTTTCCAGTGTTGGCGAGGGATTGCCCTACAGCCCTTCCTTTCAATTTGTCTTTGGTTGGTTATATTGTTGTCTGATTATTTGCTTGTTGTTTTTGGTTGGTTTTGTAGTTTTATTTGTTTTAGCGGTTTTAGCGGTTTTCGGATTTATTTTATTTTTATAGTGTTCTTGATGTTTGAGATTTAGATCTTCAGTCCACCAACTAATCAACTTAATGGATTATTTCATTTATTGATTTCCATTACACGATCACTGTTTGGTGTTGGATGTTTTAATTTTTCCAATAAAAATTTGAGTTCTTGGCTGCGCGAGTTCCGTTGTTAATTTAACTTTGTTTTTCATTAAATTTTTATTTTTGGAACTTTTTAATGACACAGCCCCACGTTGGGCGCCAATTAAATTTGATCGTATTGGTTGATTAAAAAAATATAAATTTTATTTTTTAATTTCACTTTATTGGTGCAGACCTTAATTCACTAACTCTTTATTACATCAAGACACTTTCACTTATTATTATTTCTTATGACCGATCCCGGTTTCAATCCGAATAAGACTGACTCCTTAATTCTAAAATCTTCTCCAACGAACCTCGGCCAGAAGCTTTTCTTTTTTAAGCTTCTAGAACTTTGATTTTTGTTTAAAATAAAAGCTTATGCTGAAACTGTCGCATCTCGTTGTGAAATTCAATTATGCTGACCGATGCAATTTTGATTAAAAATTGGAACGCAATACTTTTGTCTTTGAACGTGAGAGTTTGGCTTCGAACGGAAGCTGTTGTTTACTTTACTATAGGTTTATTTATCTTAGCAGAACGGTCAAGCGCGGCCTTCGAAGTTAATGAAAAAGGCGAAGGCAGAATCATAAATAAAGGCAAAGGCAATGTAGCTCAGATTGAATTTAAAAATTTGTTTATTAATCCCATAAGTGGAACCGTTGGATAATTGAATTTAAAAATTTGTTTATTAGTTCCATAAGTGGTTGGGAATTTTTAAAAAAAAAAAAAAAAAAAAAAAAAAAAAAAAAAAAAAAAAAAAAAAAAAAAATGTCATTACTTTACACTTTAAATCCAAAAGATTTTCAAGACGACATGTTTGAAAAGCATTTGGGTCCGATTGTAAGTCTGAACTACTGGAAATTACGTTATATTGCAGGCATAACTTGATGTCAACTGCGTACATGAGGACACGCGACTTTGTCAAGACTAGAGGGAGATCCTTAATAAATAGTGTAAAAAGAAGTGCACCAAAGTGGCTTCCTTGTGGGACGCCTGAAGTAACTCGGAACAAATTAGAGATAGAGCTTTTAAAGAGGACTCGTTGAGTCCTACCACAAAGATAACTTAAGATCCATGTTAGAAGTCATGCTGCGCTAAAGGAATTATTACAGTTTTGATCTCGATCCGACAGTTTTTTGAAAATGGACTGAATAACGGAAAGGTGATTTGCGTAAATAGAGAACTCAGATGATGGTGGGATATATGAACAAGTAATATATATAAAACTACCGGGAAACGATAATTTTATACCTAGGAATTCGATGTCATTAAATTTTTCTAAAGTTAGTAATTAAGACGAAATCAAGACACCAATCAAGACTCCACCTCCTTGTCTGGACTGACGATCAAGCCTTTAAATTGTACCGGAAAAATTTCCGAGCAAACAATATCCGGCGTTAACCAGGTTTCTGTACACACAATACTATTACATGGGAAGGAAAAACTATCCGAGTACAATTTAGTCAGCTTACTAAGTAAGCCTCTTGTATTCTGATAGGAAAGAAGAAATGAGGAGGCTAGTTTTTGGGCCGAAGAGGATGTGCAGGGCGCTGGTGTTGGTTCTTTAATGGTATTTTCCAATTCCCCTGAATCACTTTTTGTCCCCGATCTTAGGACGATTTGAGGGCGCCTAGGATTGGCAGCTGAGCTGAAAGCGAATGCTGTCCAGCCGAGATAACTTTCTTGCAATTTTTCAATGAACAGAAAGCCATTATCACTCGGACCACTGTGCAACAATAGCGGACAAAAAATCCGAAAGAACTCAAGAACTTTTTGATGAAACGAGATAGATCGAAATGAGAGAGAGCAGGAGCGTAACACCGATTAACTCCGATATTACCCACCTCTGAGAGATATTACCGTTGGAGTGTGTGCCGCTCCAACAGCGCCCAACGCCGAAGAAAAACTTAAAAGGGAGGCAATAGAAAAGAATAACAACAAGCCAGCACCGAAATAATGTTGAAAAGTTTTATTTTCTTAATACAAGTGCACTCGCGAAGCGAACTGAAAGTTTTTAACTAAACCGAAACCGAAGCAGTTAAAAAAAAGTTACACCAATATAAATAAATACAAAAGAATTAAAGATTAAAGAAACAAAGAAGCTGTAAAAATAAAAGTGAAGTAATAAGAAATAATAAAAGTGAAATAAACACTAATTGCCCAAAAACAAACAAGAAAGGAAAGCTAACTTCGGGCGGAGCCGAAGTTGATATATCCATGCAGAATATTCTATAAATTATATTCTCCAAAATTATTCATATGATGCATTCTTAATACTCATAAAAAGTCCCAACTTTCTAACTTTAAAAACACCAACGTTATGGCTTTTCCGATCGTTCAGTTATATGGCAGCTATATGATATAGTGGCCCGACCAGGCTCGTTCCGACTTATATACTACCTGCAATAGAAAGACAACTTTTGGGAAAATTTCAAGCAGATAGCTTTAAAACTGAGGGACTAGTTTGCGTAAAAACGGACGGACAGACGGACAGACTAGATCGACTCTCCTGGTGATGCTGATCAAGAATATATATACTTTATAGGGTCGGAAATGTCTCCTTCACTGCGTTGCAAACTTTTGACTGAAATTATAATACCCTCTGCAAGGGTATAAAAACTGGAGAGAATCAGCGGAAAATATGTTTGGGGAAGTAACAGATATTACTTAGCCTTACCAATATTTCGAAGTAAAATTACAGGAATCGCGAGTGATTAACTAACTCATAATACAACCGTATTAAATGTTGATGCCATAATGTCTAGATTTCGAATATAGTATAAGAACAGGAAAATATACTAATAAAAGTGAGCTCCCAATTTATAAAAGAGTGTCAACTGCGTAATATTTAAATATTATCATATGATAACTATGATAACATATTTTTTATGACATAAAAATACGATAAATACAGGAAAGGCTATAATTTAATATAATAGTATGAAGATAAATTGATATTCGGTAATAAATCTGGGAAAAGAAAAAAAAAATTCTTCCTTTAAATTAATTTATAATTGAAACATATTACGACGAAAACAACGAATTAAGAAACCGAATAACTGTAAGTAGAAGAAAATTGGGAAATTAAATCCTGAGCCAGCCGACGTCGAAAAATGTTTTTTCTGCCATCGACTTTGCAAATAGCGAAATCATTAGAATGCTATCAGATGAATTAATACGATCTTACAATTCATCAGTATTGATAGTTGTAAGGAAGGGAAAAAATTAAGACGGAAGTTATAATTTAAGACTCGTCATTGATTATAAAAAATTAAATGAGAGTACGATACCTAACAGGAATCGAATGCAAGACCCTGCAGTAATTCTATCTTATTTTGGAAAAAGCTAGATATTATTTTCAACCATATGTATCGAATCCGGATTTAATCAGATACTAATGAAAAAATCTTTTTTTTTTTGTTTTTTTTTTATTGTGAAAGAAATGGTGACAAAGATAGATGCACTGTTACCTAACTGGGCAACTTAAACAAATCAGAAATAATATACAGAAAAATTAGTTATATCAGCAGCACATAATAAATATAAATTATAGAAAAATTATATAAATTGAGCCTAAGGATATGCGAGAAATTTAAGTTTAGCATTGCTGGTAATCATTAGGTCAAGACCCGAGCCAGCAGGTCTTGAGGATGATGGCGTTTCAGTCACTCTTCTCATGCGATGACTCGGCGTTAGTCGCCTAGCTAGGCTGTTAGGATGCCCTCCAAGCCTCTCCGTGTATTTTTGTGCAATCGCCCGAATTTTATCGCCGTTCTCATGTACCATGGAGCTCCTGAAATCCTCCTCAGCGTCTTGGCTTGAAGTACCCGCATTTTGTTGAGGTGCGTTTTAGCAGTGATACCGTACACCTGCATTGCGTAGAAAAGGCTCGGAGCTAGAATGCACTTGAAGATTCCAACCTTGTTGATCAGCGAAAGCTTGTTTTTAGCGGAGAGTAGCCGGGACATGCGATTTAACTTAGTTCTAGCGTCCTTCCAAGAAGCTCCTTATTACCAAGAAAAGCTGTGGTGTTAGCAATTTCTTGGCTCTGTGAAGAAGTCCGGGATGCCACACTCTGTCAAAAGCTTGCTGGATATCCAAGAAAGCCGCCACCGCGTACTATTTCTCCTCCAAGGCCTCCAGCGCAAAGTTGACAACTCTATGTAGTTGCTCTGGGGTGCCATGCTGTCTGCGGAAACCAAACTGGAACTTGGGAATCGCACGGATGACAGCCTCAACACTCAGCATTCTGTTTAAAATCCATTATTTTTCCTAAAGAAGGAAGAAGACTGATAGGCCTGTACGAATCCACATTTTATGGTTGCTTTCCTGGTTTGAGTATCATAATGATGCTCGCCGACTTCCAAGCTCTCGGTTTGGGAAAACGCAGGATGCTGTTGAAAATGAGGACCAAAAATAGCAAAGCTTGATCTGGAAATAGTCTGATGGTCCTGTTGTCCAGCAAGTCCTCGCCAGGGGCTTTCTTTACTTTTATTTTCGAAATTAGATGCTTAACTTCGTCCAGCGTGACAGGATCTGCTGGCTAAGCCATTTGAAAAGGGGTTTCTAGTGACTCCGCAATCATTCGTCGACGGCTCTCTGGCGTCATGTGGCCTAAAACGTTGCTCTAAATTGTAGCAAACACTTCTGCTTTGTCACGACTAGTGCGGCACCAGCCTCCTGCAGGGTCCCTAAAAGCAGACTTTGTTGTGGGTAGCGTCTTGTACCTTTTAGTTATTTTCCACAGGGAGTAATTAGTAAAAGCATCCGTCCCTAAGCTATCGAGCAAGTAGCAATTTGCATTTGTTTCCTGCGGGCCAGCACTTTGTGAAGACGATTGGCCAATCTATTGTGAATCTGCTGGATTCGAGCATCACCATCTTCTGATTTTGCGCTTAATTCGGAGGAGTTCGATGATTGCAGGAGGAAGCTGAAGCTGTCGTTGTTCATTCGCATGCTGTCGGTTTCTGGGAGCAGCTCTTGTTGCAGCTTGTGTTAGCTGGTTCATGAAGATATTGATGGCGTTGTCAATATCCTCCTCCTCTTGAATTTCCATGTCGAGGTCCAACTCCTCATCCAAGTGCGCCTTGAAAATTCTCATATCAGCACCACGATGATGGTAACAAAAAAATCAATTGCTGATGGTGTAATTTGTGGGTTGTAACAATCTGGTATTGGCTATTCGCTTCTACTTCTTGCAACAGTTTGCTTCTGGAGTAGGCCCTCGGGTTGCCACTCGTGGGGCCCCACCATGCATGTTTGGCATTGTAGTCACCTCCAGCAACAAATTTGTTTCCAAGCTCGGTGAACAGGGATTCGAATCCCACACTGGTCCATGGTTCATTGGGTGGGAGATACACGGCCGAAATTTCCACAATTGCAAAATATTCGCTTTCAAAAAATATTCGGAAACTAAGAAGTTTCCTAAGCCTCACAGGCTATTATACAAAATTTGTTCAAAATTTTGTTTTAAAAGCCAAACCTTTACCAACATATTTGAAAGGTTACAATGGTAAAATATCAAAAAAACAAGAAAGGAAAGCTAACTTCGGGCGGAGCCGAAGTTGATATACCCTTGCAGAATACTCTGTAAATTATATTCTCCAAAATTATTCATATGATGCATTCTTAATACTCATAAAAAATCCCAACTTCCTAACTTTAAAAACACCAAAGTTATGGCATTTCCAATCGTTCAGTTATATGGCAGCTATAGGATATAGTCGGCCGATCCTTATGAAATTTGATAGGTCGGATTGATTGGCTAAAAATAAAACCCATAGAAAATCCCAACATCCTAACTTAACAAAAACCAAAGTTATGGCATTTCCGATCAATCAGTTATATGGCAGCTATAGGATATAGTCGGCCGATCCTTATGAAATTTGGTAGGTCGGATTGATTGGCCAAATATAAAACCCATAGAAAATTCCAACTTCCTAACTTTACAAACACCAAAGTTATGGCATTTCCGATCAATCAGTTATATGGCAGCTATAGGATATAGTCGGCCGATCCCGGCTGTTCCGACATATATACTGCGTGCAAAGGAAAGAAGGGTGTGTGCAAATTTTCAATTCGATATCTTTAAAACTGAGAGACTAGTTTGCGTAGAAACAGACAGACGGACAGACAGACGGACAGACGGACAGACATTGATATAACTCAGGAGGTGATCCTGATCAAGAATATATATACTTTATAGGGTCGGAGATGTCTCCTTCACTGCGTTGCACACCTTTGACCAAAATTATAATACCCTCTGCAAGGGTATAAAAATGTCATCAATAATGTTAATACAGAGTGATGATCCAACTGTGAAGGGTTTTATAAAGCAAAGAAAACCTTATTACTAAATTATTTATTTATTTATTTATTTACCTATGCTTCGGAAGTAGCAATGAGTGCGGTATTATCTTACAAGTGAAAACCAATAACCATTATTTCTAAAATCTTGACTAAATCAGAACAAGCTTACGTAACTAATAATAATGAATTTTAGCCAAATTATGGAGTAATTGGAATTTAAATTCAAACTGATAATCAACCATTATCCTTCTCAATCGCTGATTAAAAGTATTTTTTTATAGAAAGTTTTACACCGACAGTTATTTATAATCCAGGAACAACTAACGTAGTTGCATACACGTTATTTTAAATTCGGATTTATAATTTACAATAATTCTATTCTGATCAAAATACCTCGTATTCTGCAGAAAGTGGTTTTGAAAACTTTATTTACATATAATGGAGTAAGAAACCACGTAATATTGTATATCATAGTCGACCTGATAACATTGTTGACCTGGTGACTTTTATGAAATTTAAAACCTCTTAAAAGAAAGCTTTACTAACTAAACAATACACATAAAATTGAAAATTCTGTAATCAAAATAAATATAATAGGCATTCCTCAGAAATATCTACGACGGAAGCTCCAATACCATTTAGCAGAGGGATAATAGCCATTTATGCTAATAGCCAAATATACATAGTAAATAGTAGTAAATACTCATAGATTCCTATTCAAAATTTTTATTAGTAAAGAAAATTGAAAATAAAAAAAATAAATAAATTCTAGAAATAAATTTCTTTAACAATTGGTGAGAATTTAATGAGAAAAAAAACACGGGGAAAGAAACAAATTTAATTCTAGATAAAAAAAAAATTTTACAACATGGAGTAATAAATAAAAACAGAAGTGGAATATTTAAGAAAGGCAATATTATTTACTTAAGGAGCCTTAGTTAGCGAAAATGAAATATTATATTACATCACCGCTATAAAGTTTCAAAATTTTTAAATTATATGAAATGATTCTGAACTTTCCTTTTGTAACATCGTAAATCCATTTATTAAAATTAAGCAAACCAGAACTCCAATGACCTAAAGGGTTATCCGGGTCTTGACACTTCAAAAAATTCATTTTTATACTTTTTTATATAATAGTACAGTGCCAAGGAATATTGTCCGAAAATTTCAAGTCGATCGAAGCAAAACTAGGAATGTCAGAAATTTAAAGTCCAGCAAGTCGAATGAGTCACAACTGACAATTCGGGCTCTGGCGTCGAGCAGATGCGGCACTTTAAAAGCGTTTTTCTCAAAACCACTTTTTTGAAGTCGGTAGTTTTCTTAAAAACGATTTGCAAATCCTCAAGTCGATACCGGGAACGTTTGCTCACACATGCAAACTGTCTGGCAAGACATCTTGCAACACCACTGGGTCGACGGCGTCTCCGCAGACGAAACCCGGCAGACTTATGGATTCTCGGCCGTGACAGACACGGTCGCCTTCTGTAATAACACATCTTGATTAACTTTTGACCGGCTATGACCACACCTGATTTGCTCAAGAATGGAGCACCCGTTACCCGATTTTTTTTTGGGATCTTTAGAAATAATTCGTCAATACACGAAAACAAGGTCCATCCTTGTGTGGCGTGTTCAATAAACTATAAAAAAAATTGCACACTTCTTTTAAACATGTTTTTGTTGTCGTTGAACGAAAGATTTTTTATCTTCAATTACACTCATTTTATAACCCAAAATATGGCCAAAATTTACGTAAAAAATTAAACTTTTTATGAAAAACTCTTCAAAAAATGCAATTTTTAATTTAAAAAATAATCCTTCGTTCTAAGACAAGCCAGACACATACGCTACCAGAAAAACTTCGGTTTTTTGATTTCAGATAAAAATTGACGGAGATATTATGCCTACCGCAAGGACACAATTTTTGGTGTGGTTAAGTTCAAGCCTTTCGTTCGCGAACGTCGCGAACGTCGGCGAGTGCAGACATGTCTTTTTTGTCTTCTTATCGTGCAACGAAAATTTAAATAAAATCAAAGCATAGTGCAGTGCAAGCTCTAAACAACAATACACAGTGGACGAAAAGACGCTCAGTGCGATTAACTTCGTACTTTTTGTGTAAATAAACAAGAAGAAAACATTAAGCTATGAGTGAATTCAACACTCATACGGTGCTCCATCGTCAGCAAGACAAGTGTCGGCTCTCTCTGAAACCAAACAACGCATACCATTCAATCGTGTCAATGCAAGACAACGCGACCGCAAACCCAACAAAAACTAACCAACCGCGATCAATAACCCCAAGCCCGAGTAATGAACTTAATCCAACATCGCAAGGCAGGGCGCACTCTTGCTCTCAAGGGCTCTTGTTGGATAAAACCCCATACCCTTCCCTCAAGCCAACCTGCTTAGCCACGGTCACCAGTACAGTGACGTCATTAGCAACTGTAACGGCAACTTCTACAACAACTACAACAGGAATCTGCTGTGCAAGCAAATAATGCAGCACTTACACCAGCGCGCTCTCTTCAAAACAATGTTCGGCCGTACAAATTGGTATGGATCGCTACATACAAATGAAACGTAAGCTTAGCCCGCAGAACTCTAGACTTGGTAATTCTGCTAAAAAAAAACTCGCGGCACCTCAAAACAATCTACAATAGAGAAGCCCATAGAAGGAAACAGATTTGCTATTTTGGCAGATAAATCCGATGATATACCTCCTGAATACATCGTAGGGGATAATAAAAAGCCTAAGCCGCCGCCGATTTACATTCGAGAGAAAAGTTCTAATGCTCTCGTAAACTCGATACTGAATCTAATCGGACCAGACAATTTGCACATAATTCCATTAGCAAAGCGAAATATTCACGAGACAAAAGTTCAGACTAATACGGAAGTTAGTTACAAAATTTTATTAACATTTTGAATAGAGAAAGAAAGCCTCAACCTCTTTTCAAGGTAGAACTTGAACCCGAGACCAAATCCAAGCCTATGAAAAAAAAATGAAGTGCATCCAATTTTTACTCTCCAGTTTCTACTACACCGCAGAATAACTGTAGAAGAGCCGCATAAAAGAAATGGGTCGGTGCAGTGTAATAATGGTCAGGAATATGGCCACACAAGGTCTTATTGCACGCTTCGTCCAGTATGCGTTGCTTGTGGAGACCTTCATAACTCCCACAAATGCACAAAAAATAAAGGGGATCCCAGCAGCAAAAAGTGTGGAAACTGTGGAGGTAGCCATACGGCTAACTACAGGGGCTGTCCAGACTACAAGGAACTGAAAAGTCGTACACACCAAAGAGTGACCACAGCGCAAACTCGAGTTAACTCAATTCCTTAATAATAACCATATCGATGTATTGCTACTCGCAGTAACTCATCTTACAAATAAATACAATTTCCAAATTCGAGACTACATCTTCTACAACACGAATCACCCAGACGGGAAAGGAGGCACTGGGATTCTTAGAAAACGCATTAAGCACTGCTTCCACAATAGCTTCGCCACTAACTACATGCAAGCTACATCTCTAGATGTACAGATGGATCACCGTTCTTTAAAGCTTGCCCCCATATACTGTCCTCTTCGGATTACAATATCCGAATCCCAATTCATGGACTATTTCAACTCTCTGAGCGAACAATCTATAGTAGCAGGAGACTTTAATGCCAAGCATACGCACTGGAGATCTCGACTTGTGACTCCAAAGGGAACGCAGTTGTACAATGCAATAATAAAAGCAAGCAACAAGCTTGACTGTGTGTCACCTGGGACAACAGATCCCAGAAAACTGCCAGACTTGATAGATTTTGCAGTCATAAAAAACATTCCACGCAACCTGATAGGCGCCAACTCCTTATCAGATCTATCGTCTGATCACTCGCCTGTACTCCTTCTACTAAATCTACATCCAGTTGCGGTAGATAAACCATTCAGACTAACAACGAATAAAACCAATTGGCTTAAGTACAAAAAAATATGTAAGTTCGCATATTGAGTTGAATCCACGTTTGAATGACGAAGCTGATATCAACTTATCCACAAACACTCTTGAATCCGTCTTGGTCGCAGCAGCTCGCATGTCAACTCCACAAACGCAAAAAACATCGTACAATCATAGATACACGAACGTTGAAATAGAACAGCTTGTTCTAGCGAAGCGACGCTCACGGCGAGACTGGCAATCCAACAGATCACCATCTGCAAAACAAAGGTTAAAAGGCGCTACACGGAGGCTCTCAGCTGCATTACGTCATGAAGAAGAAAGGTCCCAAAAACATTACATAGAGCAGTTATCCCCAATGAGCTCCAAGTTCCCACTTTGGAGAGCACACTCATCACTCTGCGCACCAATCGAATCTGCATTGCCAATAAGGACATCCACAGGCAACTGGACGCGCAGCGACGGAGAAAGAGCCGACAGATTTGCAAAACATCTTCAAAATGTATTTCAGCCCAATACAGCATCAAACGGGCTGCAACATCAGATATCGACACATCTACGTATAAACCAATTATTGTATTTAGGCTACATGAGTTACTTAAAATCATAAACGAACAACTCAACCCAAAAAAATCTTCAAGATGCGACCTAATATCACGAAAAATGCTTCTTGGCACATATTACCCCATATCTCAGAACACACAAAAAATTCCCGACGCATCAATTCGGTTTTCGAGAAAAACATGGAACCACAAAATTAAAGAAATGCTCCCAGCCAACACTCACAAACTTCTGAAGTCATACCTTTACAACAGGAAATTCTCAGTAAGATGTAATGCTGCCTGTCCAATGACTACATCATAAGAGCAGGAGTTCCTCAAGGCAGCGTGCTTGGACCAACACACTACCTTATCTATACTGCGGACATCCCAACGAGCATGCAACTAACCACATCCACTTTTGCTGATGACACAGCGACCCTAAGCCGCTCGAGATGCCCCAAGCTAGCAAACGCGCAACTTGCTAAACACCTGGTGGCAGTGGAGAAATGGCTATCCGACTGGCTAATCAAAGTTAACGAACAAAAATGCAAACACGTAACGTTCACACTTAACAGGCAAGACTGCCCTCCACTTACTCTAAAGAACACAGTGGTTTCGTTAGCAAATGAAGTAACATATCTTAGCGTACACCTCGATAGACGTCTTACTTGGCGCAGCCACATTGAAGCCAAAAGAACACATTTAAAGCTCAAAGCCAACAGCCTCCACTGGCTTATCAATAGACGCTCGCCCCTTAGCCTGTACTATAAAATACTTCTATACAACACCGTTTTGAAACCAATCTGGATGTACGGCTCTCAGTTGTGAGGGAATGCCAGTAACAGCAGTGTGGATATAATGCAAAGAACTCAATCAAAAATTCTCAGAACCATCACCGGGGCATCGTGGTACGTACGGAATGTAAACATTCACAGGGACCTTCATATATCACTCGTCAGAGAAGAGATAGCACAAATCATAACAAAGTACTAGAACAGGCTATCAGTACATCCAAATCATCTCGCGAGAGCCCTCACACGAGTTTCCAGCAGTTCTCGTCTTCGTCGCAACGACCTTCGCATTCAGCGCTAATTATTAAGACCATTTGTCTCTTTTAAGTTAAAATTAAACTGTTAGATAATGTATTATTTTAAGATTTGCAACCTTATTGTTAGACTTATAAAGAGAAGATCCAATAAACAAAAACCAAGCTTAAAAAAAAAACGGTTCATTTTTTAATATCTTTTGTTCAAATTTTTACAAAAAGTTGTTCAAACCTTATACATGTACAATAAATGAAATTTGTAAAATTGTCGTAAGATCTTTTTAAAAAAAATCACGAAAATAGGCCTTTTTTTGTGCTTCAAGACCCGGATAACCCCTTAAATAATGCTTTTGGTAATGTATTTAAACTTATTATTGATATTAAAAATAAAAGAAAATATTTAGGCAAAACTTATCTCGGCCGTGACAGACACGAGAGTCTCCTATATCTTATTTGCCCAAGAATAAGTACCCGCTACCCGCTTTTTTGGGATCTTTAGAAATAATTTGACAATACACCAAAAATCCTTGTGATACATCCTTGTGGGGCGTGCTCAAAAAATTTTATAAAAAGTGCCAAAAAATAAAAATGAAATTAAACCTTTGCATATCTTTAGCCTCATTTCCCACCGTCATATTAATTTTAATCTTCTGTAGAGTATAAACAAATATCAACCCACAATCAACTTTTTGCGCTCCGGCTTTTGCAGCTTATAAACAAAGTTCGGTCCGCCTAAAGTAAACATTAACATTCGGCGGGGAAAATTTAGATGATTAAACACTTTTTTGAATTTGCATCGGAGAATGTAATTTCATTTGTAAAGGGGGGTATAGTATTTAAATTTGTATACCCTTGCAGAGGGTATTATAATTTTGGTCAAAAGTGTGCAACGCAGTGAAGGAGACATCTCCGACCCTATAAAGTATATATATTCTTGATCAGGATCACCTCCTGAGTTGATATAGCCATGTCCGTCTGTCCGTCTGTCTGTTTCTACGCAAACTAGTCTCTCAGTTTTAAAGATATCGAATTGAAACTTTGCACACACCCTTCTTTCCTTTGCACCCAGTATAGATGTCGGAACGGCTATATCCTATAGCTGCCATATAACTGATTGATCGGAAATGCCATAACTTTGGTGTTTGTAAAGTTAGGAAGCTGGGATTCCTATGGGTTTTATATTTGGCCAATCAATCCGACCTACCAAATTTCATAAGGATCGGCCGACTATATCCTATAGTCGTCATATAACTGATTGAACGGAAATGCCATAACTTTGGTGTTTGTTAAGTTAGGAAGTTGGGATCTTCTATGGCTTTTATTTTTGGCCAATCAATCCGATCTACCATTTCATAAGGATCGGCCGACTATATCCTATAGCTGCCATATAACTGAACGATTGGAAATGCCATAACTTTGGTGTTTTTCACGTTAGGAAGTTGGGATTTTTTATGAGTATTAAGAATTTACTGTTCGTGATGAATTTTGTGTGTACTTGAACGATTGATTTTTCATACAAAAATTGTTACTTCTCCGAAATAGATACTTTTGTAGGAATTCTAGCGACCAAAACCTTAATTTTTTGCATAAAACGTTCCCGTATGCACAAAAAAAATTATAACAAGAAAGGAAAGTTACTTTCGGGCGGAACCGAAGTTGATATACCCTTGCAGAATATTCTGTAAATTATATTCTCCAAAATTATGTAGGATGTTACTATCAGCTATTTACCCTATAATTAAGTCGAAAGTATCAGGAGAGTCCAGCTTAAATTTATTTTATGAATAGCCCTTTTTTTTTTAATCGAGGTTATCGAAGACAAAAAGGGCAAACAATCGAGTGGTAGACGATATAGAAGTCGTCGAGAGTGCAGCAAGACAGAAGTGAAGAATAGGGAGAAGTCGTCGAGGAATTTTATAAAAAGTTAAAGTCGTATAAAGTGTGGTTGCGGTTTAGAAGTCGGTCTCGGTAAACATTTAAAGTTATTTTAATCATATTAATAAATCTAAATTTGTACTATCTCACAAATTTAATGGGGGCTCGTCCGGGAAAGTCGCAAAAATAGAAAAAGAACCCTGTATGCGTTAACATAGAAAATACGATTAAGTGAGAGCGCAAGTGTTGATCCTAGACAAAAGACCAAAATTTTAAAAGTCAAAACTGCTTATTAACGCTGAAAACCACTCCAAAATTTTCTTTACGCAACCTTGAAAATTATGGTGAAATAAATTTTCATATGTGTGTGTCACGTGAAGCGTCACTCGCCAGATTTATTTGCAAGCCAAGAAGATTTACTTGTCTAAGTGGATGCTACGTCGTAGGAAATTTTGCAACATAAGATGAACACAGGAGAGAAGGAGACAACCGTAGAATAAACTGAAGACCACACCACTATAGAGAATAACAGCGAGAAGAACGACTGAATTCAAAATTGGCGAACGAGCTGTGACGTTTTTTGAAACACGAGCTAAATATTTCAAAAAGAGACTAAAAAATCTGCTGAACGACAGCTAAGTCAAAAGCAAGGAGTCGGCCGTGTTTTACAAAGTCGCAGGTGCGCTTAACATTACGAGGCTACAACCACAAGGATAAGCAGAGGAGCATCAGAGACGTTCGAAGTGGAGCCACCAGAGAAGGACGGCCAGTAGTAGTTCTATCAGAAGAATGCTATTAGAAGAGGCGCTACCAGAGAAAGTCCTACAAGGACTATTAAAGAAGTTCTGCCCAAGAAGAATCAGCAGAAGAGGTGTTTCCAGAGACGTACTGCTCGAAGAAGTTCTAAGAGCTGCAACTACCCAGAAGAGCTGCAACTACCCACAAGAACTGCAACTACCCAGAAGAGCTGCAACTACCTAGAAGAGCTGCAACTACCCAGAAGAGCTGCAACTACCTGGAAGACCTGCAACTACCAAGAAGAGCTGCAACTACCTAGAAGAGCTGCAAGCCGTGCCAGCCTGTCCTGCAAGCTGAACTTGAGTATTTTCTTTGCATTTCCTTAACATTTATTTACATTTAAAATAGAATTCGAAATTAAGTCACCTTTCTTTTGTAGTTAAACAAAGCATTGTAAACGACATCTTAATCGCAACCATGGACTCGAAAGATATATTATCGATGACAGTAGCTTCTCTGAGGGAAAAGCTGAGTGAGTTGGGCTTGAATACGGATGGTAGGAAGAGCACTTTGCAAGATAGACTTTTGGATCATTTCGAGGTGGCACATACTGTTGATGTTGACGAGGATGAAACCGTAAGCGAGGGTGGATCACACAGTACTGAGTTTCATGAAGCTATGAGCAGCATTAGCTCGAGATTTACATTGAGAGATGTCCAAGATAGCATATCGTCTTTTTCAGGATCAGATCAGCAAGACATAAGCCATTGGCTTAATGAATTTGAAGATGTAGCTATAACTGTAGGTTGGGATAACCTTCAAAGATATATTTACGCAAAACAACTTTTAAGTGGAGCAGCTAAGCTTTTCATTAGAAGTTTGACAGGAGTGCGAGGTTGGAATAAACTTAAGTCCGAGCTGGAAAATGAGTTTGGAAAGCAGTTGTGTTCGGCAGATGTCCACAAAATATTAAGACTTAGGGAGAAAAAAGTGACAGAAACATGTCTAGAATATTTGTACAGTCTAATGGAATTAAGCAAACCTATTAAGCTAGAAGAAGAAAGCTTAGTATCTTACTTTATTGAAGGAGTCCCTAACAGCAAAGCAAACAAAGCCGGCTTGTATAGAGCTAAAACCGTAAAGGAGCTTAAAGTTGAAATATAAATCTATGAGAAAATAAGAGGAAATGCTGTAAATAAAGAAGAAAAAAAACTAATTCTCACCATAACCAGAAGCAAGTTAAGAAAATGCAGAGTAGTTCGACCAGAAAGTGCTACAAATGCGGAAAGGAAGGACATTTCGCTAAAGAATGCGTTGACCAAGTAATTTGCTACAAATGCTATAAAACCGGCCATATTGCTAAGCAGTGTGAAGAAGTGAAACAGTCGTCCACGGTCAAGAAGGAAGCAACAAATGTAATTGAGGATAAATCCCCAAAGGAAGGCCTAATTTTCAAAAACTTCAGCGCACAGAATACTAGCTTTACCGCAATGATAGATTCTGGCAGCGATCTAAGTCTCATGAGAGAAGATGTGTTCAACAAATTCGACAGGCTGCAACTCAGAAAAGAAATCAAGCATCTTAAAGGCATTGGAAGAGGCGAACTGATTACCACAGGATGTTTTGACTTAAACGTTTTTGTTGACAATATAAGCTTTACAATAACTTTTCACGTAGTTAAACAAGAAGAGTTTGAGTATACGGCTATTGTTGGCAATAATATACTACAGAAGGTTGACATATTGTTCAGTACAAAAGGAGTCAGATTCATTGCAAAATCCACTGAGGACGTATTTGCTGAAACTTGATGACGTGCTAGATCGTTTGCAAGGCTCAAAAATTTACTACTTTAGATTTAGCCAACGGATTTTTTCACGTACCGGTCGAAGCAGAGTCCAGAAAATTTACTGCCTTCCTAACTCACAACGGGCAATATGAGTTTACACATGTCCCGTTCGGTATAAGCAACTCCCCCGCAGTATTCTGTCGCTATGTAGGAGCCGTACTAAGAGACCTGATACAGTCGAAGAAAATTGTCGTATACATGGATGACATTATAATACCAACAATTGATGAGGATACAGGTCTATTGGTATTAAGAGAAGTATTGCAAGTAGCATCTAGGGCAGGGCTGCGTATCAAGTGGGAAAAGGGTCAGTTCTTGAAGCGGAAAATTACATTCCTAGGATACGTAATTGAAAACGCAACTATCGCGCCGACAGAGGATAAGGTCAAAGCTGTTGTTAACTACCCAGTACCGCAAAGCAGAAAAGCACTTGAAAGATTTTTGGGATTAACATCATATTTGCGTCGTTTCATGAGAGGCTATGCTCTGGCAGCGAAACCTTTAAGTGATATACTTCGTAAGACAGACAAGTCGCGAGAGGGAAGGAACTTTCAGTTAGACGATCAGTGCTTAGTCAGCTTCGAGAATCTGAAGAGCTTATTAATAACTGCACCAGTTTTAAAACTATATGATCCTATATAACCGAAGTCCACACAGACGCGAGTAAATTCGGATTTGGAGGAATTCTCATGCAAAAAGACTCAGAAGACCAATTATTTCACCCAGTAGAATTTATGAGCAGGAAAACTACACAATGTGAGGAGAAATACAGTGCGTATGAGCTAGAAGTTTTAGCAGTCATCAATTCCGTTAAGAAGTGGCGTATATATCTGTTGGGAATACATTTTACAATAATTACCGATTGCGTGGCATTTGCGATGACGATGAAAAAAGACGATGTCCCACCAAGAGTCGCCCGATGGGCTATGTACTTACAGGAGTTTAAATTTTCCGTTCAACACAGAGCAGGAAATCAGATGACAGAGGCACCGCGTTTACATCAAGGACTATTGCAGTAGCCAGGGAATCCAATTGCTGCAGATAACAACAGGCATGCCGAGAGGTAATGGACAGGTTGAGAGGATCCATAAAAGCGTCATACCGATGCTAAGCAAACTTTGTCAGAATAACAAAGCAAACTGGTATTGTCACGTGGATAAAGCCCAACAAATTATCAATGACACACGACCCAGAACGACGAAATATTCTCCCTTTAAAATTCTTACAGGAATGAATATGATGATGACATTAGAAAGCTTTGCGAGGATATAGAAATAGACGAACTAATTGATGAATGAAACGAAATAAGGAGGAAAGCTCAGGAAAATATTGAAAAAGTACAACAGGAAAATAGGAAAACATTCAATGAAAAAAGAAAGATTGAAACAGAGTACGATATAGGTGAACTAGTGGGAATAAAGCGAACTCAATATGGAGTAGGAATAAAGCTCAGACCTAAGTTCTTCGGACCCTATAAGGACACAAAGAAAATGAAACATGGACGTTACGAGGTCGAGAAAATTTGAAACCAAGAGGGACCAAAAATAACAACTACAGCAGCTGAATACATGAAAAAGTGGAGTTCATTCAGGGGCGAATAAAATTTCATGATGGCCTATTGTAGGATTGGTAAAGTTAGTATCAGTTATTTACCCTATAGTTAAGTCGAAAGTATCAGGAGAGTCCAGCTTTAGTATTAAATTTATTTTATGAATAGCCCTATTTATTTTTAATCGAGGTTATCGAAGACAAAAAGGGCAAACAATCGAGTGGTAGACGATATAGAAGTCGTCGAGAGTGCAGCAAGACAGAAGTGAAGAATAGGGAGAAGTCGTCGAGGAATTTTATAAAAAAGTTAAAGTCGTATAAAGTGTGGTTGCGGTTTAGAAGTCGGTCTCGGTAAACATTTAAAGTTATTTTAATCGTATTAATAAATCTAAATTTGTACTATCCCACAATTATTCATATGATGCATTCTTAATACTCATAAAAAATCCCAACTTCCTAACTTCAAAAAACAACAAAGTTATCGCATTTTCGATCGTTCAGTTACATGGCAGCTATAGGATATAGTCGGCCGATCCCGACTTATATACTGCGTGCAAAGGAAAGAAAGGTGTGTGCAAAGTTTCAATTCGATATCTTTAAAACTGAGAGACTAGTTTGCATAGAAACTGACGGTCATGCTTCAATCAACTCAGGAGTTGATCCTGATTAAGAATATATATACTTTATAGGGTCGGAGATGTCTCCTTCACTGCGTTGCACACTTTTGACCAAAATTATAATACCCTCTGCAAGGGTATAACAATGTAGCCATGTCGATTTTGCACTGGATTTTGCCATCGTTTCTATGGCTGCTATATAATATTGTTGTCCGATTTTGACAAAAGGAATATTTTGATAATTAGAAAAACAGATAAATAAATTTGTATTTATTTTCATTTACATATTTTTTAATTGTTCGATTTTCTTATGGGAGCTATATGATATAGACGTCTGATTTTAATTTAATTAAAAACGTAATTCCATAATATTTAAATATTACCAAATCCTAATAAATATTAAAAACAATAAAATTATAATTTTTTAGCATTTTTTTTCCGATTGTTCCTATGGAAGCTATATGATATAGTCCGGCTCGTTCCGACTTATATACTACCTGCAATAGAAAGACAACTTTTGGAAAAGCAGATAGCCTTGAAACTGATGGTCGGACGGACAGACGGACATGGCTAGATCGACTCTGCTGGTGATGCTGATCAAGAATTTATATACTTTAAGGGGTTATCCGTGTCTTGACACTTCAAAAAATTCATTTTTTTCAAACTTTTTTATATAATAGTACAAAGTTTCAGGAATTTTGTCTGAAAATTTCAAGTCGATCGAAGCAAAACTGTAGGAATGGGAGAAAGCCCAGCGCGTCGAACGTCACAACGGGCAATTCGGGCTCTGGCGTCGGGCAGATGCGGCACTTTAAACACACTTCTTTTAGACATAATTCTTTTGTCCTTAACGGAGGGATTTTTTAAATTTTTAATTACAACTTATTTTATAAGCCAAAATATGGTCAACATTTACGTAAAAAATTACACTTTTTATGAAAAGAGGTACAAAAAATTAAATTTTTAATTTTAAAAAAAATGGCTCGTAGAGGACAAGCGAGACACATACACTATCAGAATAATTTTAGTTTTTTGATTTCAAATAAAAATTGACGGCGATATTTTGCCTACCGCAAGGACACAATTTTTTATGAGGTCAAGTTCAAGCCTACCTCAACGGCTCAATTTCAAAAAATTTTGGTTCAAATTTTTACACAATGTAGGTCAAACCATAAACATTAATGTACAATAAATAAAATTTGTGAAATTGTCGTAAGATTTTTTAAAAAATTCACGAAAATAGTCTTTTTTCGTGCTCCAAGACCCCCTTAAAAGGGTCGGAAATGTCTCCTTTACTGCGTTGCAAACTTTTGACTGAAATTATAATACCCTCTGCAAGGATATAAAAACCAACTTTGACTGCGTGTCGACAGAATTGACTTGAATCGTAGTAGAATGCTGAGCTCGGGCTTGCCTGCCAAACTCCCTTTATAAGGCAAATATAAAGTTCAATAAGGTAGTGTTTAATTTGAGTTAAGGAACATGCACCTTTTAAAAATGCCACTGGTCCAAAGCTTCTCTGCATGGTGGCTTGAAAGTGAAAAAGATAAGTTCTATTTGCTCATCTCCTTGGGCGCCCCCCTGCGCTGCTGGTGTCTCCTGTCCAGCACCACGACGCTGTTTTAAAATTTGTTTTTTAATTATTAATAAATTGTTCTTATTATTGTGCTATTGCTGCTACTGAGATCACTGTAGTTCATAGGCGACTAAACTCCTGAAAGCATGCAAAAGAACGAGAGTGAGAGCATGCTCCTTCAACACATTGCTGACTGAAATTTGAGTATTCTCTGCAAGGGTAAACAAATGCTAAACGTTTCTTAGAAAAAACGATTTATTGAACAATTTATAAACAAAATTTGTTCAGAATCGGTAGCTTACAGATGATATAATTAATCGATTAGATTGTGAGGAACCGTAAAACGGCCCTCACAATTTATTTTGTAGCCATGTAGGATTTTGTAGCCATGAAGGATTTTGTAGCCATGTAGGAATATTTTTAGTTTAGCTTTTTAATAGCCAACGCACGCAACACATTTGAACCATCGAACGCCTGAGCGCAACCAACACGCTCTCGCTCTCTCCTACACACAATTCGAACATCAGCAGCTGCACACACTTGAATGAAAGACCAATATAAACTCTAAGATGCGTAACGCCATACGATTTTTTTGCACACGAATTTTTTGTGCTGGCTTTTCAACTGGCTTTTCGCTCTCTGCCCAAAAGCCAGCAAGAGAGCGCTCTAAAGCCAGCCGCTCTTTTGCGCGCATACTGCGACAGCTGACGAATGTATGTGTGCACATGTATTCACAAGCGAAGAAATTCGCTGCAGCGCGCTGTCGAAATATACTCTATATTTTAAAATTATAACATTATTAAAAATACTTATATTGTATTGCCTTTATATTTACTTTATTTACTAATTATTCGAATGTATAAATGACCAAATATTTCTAAGTATAAAAAAAACATAATTTATTTCATACATGACTTCACATTGGAATAATTGTCATTAGGGTATTCAGTATGCGACGTGTGAACAATTTTTAGGAGCCTCAGAAATTTTGCGATTGAACAGGATGAATATTTTTATATTTATTGTATTTTAAATATATGGATTAAAAAATATGTGGTATTTTTAATTTATACGTATTATAATAACATTATATAAAATTATTATCATAATATAAATTAAATTTACATAAATATTTGTAAATTAACTATTTAAATTATTTAGAAAAAAGAGAAACCCAAATGGGAAACAAAAAGGTTTAAATAATTTAAGTAGTCAATATATTAAAAATACTATTTAATAATTAAAATAGTTAATATACAAATACATACTTAAATATTATATATACATTTTATAAAAATTACCCATTTTTAGTATTTCTTATGAATATTAAATTTGGTTAAATGATTTTGTGCCTTTTAATTTGATTTGTAAAACGCGCGCTTTTGGGTGAATTGTAAGCGACACTAATAAATAAATAATATTTTATTGAAAAATTAAAAAAAAAGGCACCGAAAAAACATTCTAAAAAATATAACAAAACGCTTTCGACAACTTGGAAAAAAGTTATAAATATGTATGTACGTAATATTAAATATAAATAGGATATCCTGTAGCTTAGTTTTATAATTAAGCATTCAATTCGTGTTATTATAAATAGTTTAACTTTTTATAAAATAATAATATTAATAATAATAATAATAATAATACAAAAAAAAGACGGATAAATAAAAATGAATATCTGCAAATTAAATTAAATGTTTCGTTTTATATATTTAAATTAATTATAAAAACATACCTTTTAACACAAAACATATCAAACTGCTTGAGTAAATAAGAATAGATTAAAATGCAGGTTGATAATATTAGATATGATGTTATTCGTATTTACTTAAAATTTTTTAAGTCATTAGATCAAAGTTTAAAATATTTGAAAAAAAATTAAATTTAATATTTCCATTTTAAAGTTAATAAAAACAGCCATGGATAAAAAAAAAGCGAAATATATTTAAATATATTCAATTTAAATATAGTTCCCTTTGTTTTTGTTTAATAATCATATTATATTCAAATCTATTAAACTTTATTGAAAAAGTGTTACATTTAATAAGCCAGTTTTATTTGTTTTGATTTAAAAGTTTTGTTTTCAGCTTTAATTTAAATATGTAAAACGAAACTATGAATTAAAAATGCAGATATTAATTTTTAAGGAATATAAAAAAGTTTTACATCAAGCTTCATTGCCATATCTACATAAATGCAATTTAAATAATCATCCTGTTCAATCATATAAGTTCTTTTGACACACAATTAGTTTCTTAGTCCAGAAATGATTTCTGGACGAAAATCGTCTTTTGGAACAAATACGCACACATACGCACTTTCTTATTCGTGCAATTCTATTTTTAGATTTTTACGCTCCCAACTTTGTGCGAGCGGAGAGAGCGGAATTTTCGTCGCCACCAAAAAACGAGCTGCATATTGCAAAACCAATGTATGGGCGTTACGCATCTTAGAGTTTATATTGGTCTTTGCTTGAACCACCTCCACCCTGTGAGGAACCGTAGAACGGCCCTCACAATTTACTTTGTAGCCATGTAGGATTTTTGTAGCCATGTAGGATTTTGTAGCCATGTAGGAATATTTTTAGTTTAGCTTTTTAATAGCCAACGCAGCAGTTGCACACATTTGAACCACCGAACGCCTGAGCGCGACCAACACGCTCTCGCTCTCTCCTACACACACTTCAAACATCAGCAGCTGCACACATTTAAACCATCGAACGCCTGAGCGCAACCAACACGCTCTCGCTCTCTCCTACACACAATTCGAACATCAGCAGTTGCACACACTTGAACCATCGAACGCCTGAGCGCAACCAACACGCTCTCGCTCTCTCCTACACACACTTCAAACATCAGCAGCTGCACACACTTGAACCATCGAACGCCTGAGCGCAACCAACACGCTCTCGCTCTCTTCTACACACAATTCGAACATCAGCAGCTGCACACATTTGAACCATCGAACGCCTGAGTACAACCAACACGCACTCGCCCTCTTCGAACAGTTTGAACACCTGCACAAAGCCAACACACACACAAGCTTTTCGTCGCACGATCGAACCAAATTGCAACCAACCCGACCGATGTTTTCGAGCAAGGGGAAATTATTCTGCCTGGAAACTGCCGAAGCGCAAGTGCAGCGGCAGCAACGCCGACGCAATGCATGGGGTGCGTGCGCCGATATCAAAGAGGGGAAAGGCAATTACTCTTGAGGCTTCGCGCGTGCCAGACTAAAATCGTGAGACAAAAACCCGGGAAACCGCCCCGCCGTAAAAAATTGACAAGTGCGTGAAACGTGTGATACAATGTCAACCGACAGTGGCGATGTTGATGGAGTGTGCGAATCAACTGGCTGGATTTGCTGTGGACGGAAACGTAAGCGTCTACTATATATTTTCCGAATATATTTTTGTTTTTGAAAACAACGACTGGACTAGAGTGGCGTGACAAGGAGGCTTTGTACACCCCTTGCACAAAACTTAAATAAAGAAAACAAAGTATTTGAAAACCCAAAAGCTATTTGCCTGACCGTGTTTTGTGTGTGAGTGAACGTAGGAGGGGATTGGGAACTATTTTCTCTTGCCTCCATCTAGGAAAAACCCCCCTTCTCTGCCGATCGTGGTTGGACCGCGTGGTGGCCAAGGATTACGACGGAGTCTTGCACTTGCTTGTCGGATCTAAATCCGCTGCAGGTTTCGGCCCATGGTCGGCATCTCTGGGTGACAGTGCCCACAAAACCGCCTTCCTTTTCTTTTGTTGCTGTTTCTGTCGATCGTTGCCGGACCGCTTGGTGGCCAAGGATTACGACGGAGCTAGCCTCGTTTGTCGGCTCCAAGGATCATTGCGGGTTCCGAGGCGCGTGGCGGGTAGAGATTACGACGGAGCTCTGCTCGATTGTCGGATCCAAACCCGCTGTGAGTTCCGGCCACGGAGTCTGAATAGGGTCATTTTTATCTCGCCCCTCCCTTGAGTCCTTGAACTTAAATAAATTATTGTAAGTGACCCTGGGAGCCCTGAGCACAATATCCCAGCCTAAAAACTTCCTTACATGGCGACCGAACAGAAACTTCAAGGATGCGGAAAATTTTTAAATAATTTTTCCTCAAAAAAAAAAAATATATATCATTTTTTTTTCTCAAGAAAAATAAAATTTTTTTTTGTTGGGGTATATGGCGTAAAGAAGCATGAGATAGACACCCACCCCCTAAGGTCAGACCAAAAAAAAAAAGGATTTTTTTTTACACACACACACAGAATTTTCCTTCATATATCATTTTCCCTCTACGAAACCGCGTGGTGGCCCAGGATTACGACGGAGTCTTGCACTCGCATGTCGGATCCGAAGCCATTGCTGGTCGCGGAGCGCGTAGCGGCCGTGGATTACGACGGAGCTAAGCTCGTTTGTCGGGTCCCGGAGCACGCTGGAAAAAATTTTTCCTGGGGAAACGGGAAAGAAAATATAATTATGTGTGGCTGCGCAAAATTTTTTTTTCTCCTATCTCGCTTCCCACGTTGTCCCGAACGCGGTGGACACGTGGCCGGCTACTATAAGAGGAGCACATTAGGCTACCAGAAGTCAGTCAAGCTCCGGCCCTCAAGCGGGAAACCGCCCCGCCGTGAAAATTTGACAAGTGCGTGAAAAACGTGTGATACCATGTCAACCGACAGTGGCGAAGTTGATGGAGTGTACGACCCTGTTCCTGCTGCGGAGGCATGGGGAATCAACTGGCTGGATTTGCTGTAGGCGGAAACGAAAGCGTCCACTATATATTTTCTCGATATATTTTTTTGAAAACGACTAGACTGGAGTGGCGTGACAAGGAGGCTTTGTACACCCCTCGAACAACCTTAAATAAAGAAAACAAAGTATTTGAAAACCAAAAGCTATTCGCCTGCCGTGTTTCGTGTGTGAGTGAACGTAGGAGGGGAATGGGAACTATTTTCTCTTGCCTCATCTAGGAAAACCCCCTTTCTTTTCCTTTTTTTTTTTTTTTTGCTGTTTGCGTGGTGGCTAAGGATTACGACGGAGTCTTGCACTCGCTTGTCGCATCCGAAGCTATTGCCGGTCCCGGAGCGCGTAGTGGCCGTGGATTACGACGGAACTCTGCTCGATTGTCGGATCTGAATAGGGTCATTTTTATCTCGACCCCTCCCTTAAGTCCTTGAACTTAAATAAATTGTTTTAAGTGACCCTGGGAGCCCTGAGCACAATATCCCAGCCCAAGAACTTCCTTACAAGATAAACAATTTAGAAACAATGGATTGAAGACGATTGGTGCGATAAAAAATATCAACTACCCATTCACAGCAAACTACTGGCCAAAAGTTTTAAAAATGTTGTTGAACTTGTTTTGGATATGCTTTAGTTGCCAAAAATAAAAAAATTTAATTAATTTAAAAATTTATATTTTTTGTTATCATTTAAACGGTAGTTACCTGAACAAACTTAGATAGTTTTTTGTGTAGCACATACGATCGCTGCTTCATTACCGTAATATCCTTTTTACTGGAATCTTTATGCTGACCATTTTTTATTGGATTCGCGTATAAATTAGCAAATTCCCGTTCAGTCCCAAGGTATAAAGGTTTAATGAAGTTCACCATGCTATAATCTGTAAATTAAAATTTGTGTCGGTTATAAATAGTTTTCATTATTTAACGTTTTTTATTAACATAGAATTTATCTACAGCACAGTAATTTAAATCGATCGGTTACAAGGGAAACCAGGTTAAACTTAAAAACTGGACATTGGGCCCACTGAACGCGGGGAGTCTAACAATAAATAAATGTCTAACAATATATGGGCATACTTCGGATGCACCGTAAATTATCCGTACATCAGCCCTATGACCCGAACAGTGAGTGAGAAAATGGTTTTTCTGCAAAGAACGTTAGTAACATTACTAACAGGAACAAAGAGCCGCAACCACTCTTCAAGCCGGACAGCAGAGTCTTTATGAAAAATTAGTGCATCCCATTTATAACCTGCAATACCTATTGCACCGAAGAATTAAGGTGGAAGAGTCACATAAAGGGAACGCACCAGACTTTCACAATTCCGCTATCTGCCCTGCCAATAAGGAAGACCCATAAAGAGCCGAAACTTTTGCTTCACATCCTGGAAGCGTTTTTTAGCTTCCTGTCACTAGTCACCCTGTCACTAGTCCACTTCTCCTGCCACAAATCGAATCTTATATAGTTTCCTTACCAACATTGTTTCAGCCAAAGGAGATCGCGTAAATCATTGGGGATCTGAAACTGAAAAAGGGTGACCTAATAACACCAAAAATGATAATAGACCTTCCAAACTCTGCTATTGAGGCTATTTGTAAATTCTTCAATGGGATCATACGTCTCGGCTTCTATCCGAGCAAATGGAAAAAATCTACTATTATAATAAGTTTATTATCGTGTCTGTCTAAATTATTCCAAACACGCATAATACCATATCTGGATGCACACAATGTTATCCCGGCGCATCAAATTGGATTTCGTCAAATCCATGGACAAAAACAATTGCCTACAAACAGAGTCTTCGCAGTAAGGTGCAACACAAAAACATGTGAGGACGCCTAAAGGCGCCTCTCATAATATCTCAGCCATTGAAGCCCATATGTACGTCCTAGCCACTGAAGGCCTGATTAGATATTAAGTTTCTCAAAATATGTTTAAGTCTAAAACCTAAGTAATCCTAGTTTTCAAATAGGCGCGCGCGAGGTCACCAGTATTGATCAGCAAGATCAGTCCGCTGGCCAGTCGGGGCAAATGCCCAACAGTATCGATAAGTTATCGCAATCACCCGTGAGTAAGCGCGCGTGCTGTTAAACGCAATGCGTGCGATTAAGGACAAGCTTAGTTCTGTTAATAGCAAAAACCGTGCTGTAAAGAGAAAAAGCGTGTCGACGTGGAACCGCGATCGACGGGGATCGGCCTCATTCTTTTGCGGCAGCCAAGCAACTCGGACCACAAGGACAACACCAGCAGCAGAAAACCCCGCGGACGGCAACGCCATACCAAGCTATAGAGTAAGACAAGAAGCAGAGACTAGAAACCCACATACTGAGTGCGAAGGTTAGGGAGAAAGACTAAGTGAATAAAATAAACATAAAGTTGTGAAATTCAAACCCCCAAGCCTGGCTACTAAAATTTAGTGAACTTCGCTGAGTGTTTTCGGGTCGGCTAGGTTACCGTATTGCGTATCCGAGGTTTATTTTCTCTACGCAACGCGGACACCAAAGCTACCCACGTGCTACTCCAGGTCGGGCAAGTTCTTGTATTGCGTTTCCGAGGTTTATTTTCTCTACGCAATACGAACGCTTACCAGACTAGAGAAAAGAGCGGGAAACTATCGTCGGCCTTTTCTACTTACGCTCAAGTTAGGGAGAGGCTAATAAGATTTAGTGCATTTCGCGGAGGGGCTTTCGGGTCAGTGAGGTTTCTGAGTTGCGTTTCCGAGGTTTATTTTCTCTACGCAACGCGGACGCCAAAGCTGCCCGCGTGCCTATTCACGTCGGGCAAGTTGCCGTATTGCGCTTCCGAGGCTTTCTCTGTGCAATACGGACGCTTCCCGGACCGGAAAAGCTAAGCCCGATCGCCCGCGCTTAGGCCCAGTCGAAATCCCCGTGAGTTAAATTTGCGGCGGCCCCCGTTTTCGTGTTGCGTTTCCGAGGTTCGTTTTCTCTACGCAACACGGACGACGAGGCTGTACGCGTGCTCGTCCGCGTCAGACAAGTTCCCGTATTGCGCTTCCGAGGCTTACTCTGTGCAATACGAACGCTTGCCAGACCGGAAAAGCTACCCGGGTGCTAATTGGTGTCGGCCAGTTGACATTACGCCTCCGAGTGATCTGCGCTACGTAGAGGTGGAGACCCAGACCACGTGATCCCGTAAACAAAATCCCGGCGGCAACTCCTAGTCCCGTTTCGTCTCCTGTGTTTCTACAAATTTAACTGTAGAGGACTCTGGCCGGACTGAAGTCTATCCCAGCCTAAGAAAAAGACCTTACAAACATTTGACGACTACATGTCCCGAAAGGAAGCGCACTTGGGCCTACTCTGTTTGTCCTATATACAGCAGATATTCCTACACACGAGCAGCTAAAAACATCTACGGTCGCTGACGTTGAAAGGTGGATATCTGACTGGTGTATGAAAATAAATAAACAAAAATGTAAACACATAACGGTTGCTCCCAACAGGCAAACATGACCTCCACTATCATCGAATAGAACGCCGATTCCCCAAGTCAACGAACTAAATTATCTCGGCGTCCACCTCGACATCCGAATTTCCTGGAGAATACACATCGAATGCAGGAAACTACATCTAAAACTAAAAGTCAGCTCGATCGCCCCTGCGTCTGGACTACAAGGTCCTGCTCTGCAACTCCACTCTCAAGCCTATTTGAACATATGGCTCCCAGCTATGGGGGAACGCGAGCAGCAGCAACATTGACATCATACAGCGCCCACAATTGAAAATCCTGAGATTTATGCTTCAAGGAAATTAATCTCGCACTTATAACAAATAATTATAATAGTTTTATTTTCTGCTACATATTATGGTTGAAGTTCGGCATATTTTGAAAAACCAAGGTTTAACAAGAGAGAACGCTATAGTCGGGTGCCCCGACTATTAGATACCCGTTACTCAGGTAAAGGGAGTGCGAGGGAGATGGAGATAGAAATTTTGATCACGCATAACTTTTTAACGAATGGTCCGATTTGAAAAATTTCTTCTACATTTCGATAGGTATTGATAAACACAATAAAACTGCATTTTTACTTTTCCGAAATATTTAAATTTTTAAAATCGCATATGAGCGATTGTGGGCGTTAAAGGGGGCGTGGCACCATTTTGAAACAAACTTGCGCTGCGTAGGAACTCCTAGAATCTGCTTGCATAATGCCAATCTTCTAGCTTTTATAGTTTCCGAGATCTCAGCGTTCATACGGACAGACAGACGGACAGACGGACAGACAGACGGACAGACGGACATGGCTATATATTTATAGGGTCGGAAACGCTTCCTTCTAGCTGTTACATACTTTTGCACGAATACAATATACCCTTTTACTCTACGAGTAACGGGTATAAAAAGGCACTAAAATCTAAATACACATTTATGCCATTTTTTTCTGAACTGCAAGATCTGGAGATATATTATTTTAGTTGGTTCTTCCTCAATTTTTATACCCTTGCAGAGGGTATTATAATTTCAGTCAAAAGTTTGCAACGCAGTGAAAGAGACATTTCCGACCCTATAAAGTATATATATTCTTGATCAGCATCACCAGGAGAGTCGATCTAGCCATGTCCGTCTGTCCGTCCGTCTGTCCGTCTGTTCGTCCGTCTGTCCGTCTGTTCGTCCGTCTGTCCGTCCGTCCGTCCTTTTCTACGCAAACTAGTCCCTCAGTTTTAAAGATATCTGCTTGAAACTTTCCCAAAAGTTGTCTTTCTATTGCAGGTAGGGAACGAGCCGGATCGGCCGACTATATCTTATAGCTGCCATATAACTGAACGATCGGAGAGGCCATAACTTTGGTATTTTTAAAGTTAGGAAGTTAGGATTTTTTATGGGTTTTATATTTGGCCAATCAATCCGACGTACCAAATTTCATAAGGATCGGTCGACTATATCCTATAGCTGCCATATAACTGATTGATCGGAAATGCCATAACTTTGGTGTTTGTAAAGTTAGGAAGTTGGAAATTTCTATGGGTTTTATTTTTGGCCAATCAATCCGACCTTCTAAGTTTCATAAGAATCGGCCGACTATATCCTATAGCTGCCTTATATCTGAACGATTGGAAATGCCATTACTTTGGTGTTTTTAATGTTAGGAAGTTGGGTTTTTTATGAGTATTAAGAATGCATCATATAAATAATTTTGAAGAATATAATTTACAAAATATTCTGCAAGGGTATTTCAACTTCGGCTCCGCCCGAAGTTAGCTTTCCTTTCTTGTTTAAGTTTGGTTGAAATAATTTCAAGGGATTATGGCCGAAGCGAAAAAGAGATATAAACGAAAACCTCGAGTTTTCGCCGAAATGATAGAGCTAAGAGCGTTAGAGTGAAGACGAGAATTAAGGGCAAGAAGAGACAGGAAATATATTTTTATATATTCATTTATTTTTATATCCTAGCAGAGGGCTTTATAATATCAGTCAAACGGTTGCAAGGCAGTGGAGGAGTCGGGCAGATCGGAACGGTCTGAAAAGGCCGGAACGGACAACTATACCATATAGCTCCTATTGAAACGATAAGAAAAATATATGAAAAAATCGTAGACACGGGCTACCTTTATGGCCCGAAACATTATCTCCATATGTGCGGAAACAAATGGGAGCCGTTGTGTTAAAAGACCATCTGCTATTATCCTTACCGGATTTCACCGCTCTTATCATTTAGACACCCATCCAAGCTCGTGATTGCAACCTTATTGCAACCTTTATTTAATCATATAAAAAGTCCAAAGAAGTGTGAATGGGTACTTTGAAAAAAAACCTTTATAGCCAATGTTACAATGGATCCCGAATCCAACAGAATGCGGTGTCGACAGTCGTTCACTACTTGAGCTAGTGTGAGTGAGTTTCAGATTTCGAAGAGCTGCTCTCCGTTGTATTAGCTAAAACCAAAGTGTGAAAAGATTCTTGCCTTTTCTTTTACAAATTATCGACGATTCTTATCGACAAGGTGCATGTCATAATGGAAAGCGGCTGTGTGCAGACCAAACATTTTCGGACAAATTTTAGGTTTCGGTAGTGACTTGTGCGTTGGCGATAATTCTTATAAGTCTTCGGAGACACTAGTATCGAGTTACTTACTTACCCCAAAGTTACTTACAAAGTAGCAAAGGACGATGGACGTATAAGCTTATCCCAGAACTGCAGAGATGGCTGGGACGGAAGCATGGACATGTGGACTTCTACTTAACGCAACTGCTGACAGGACATGGATGCTTTAAATACTATCTTAATAGATTTAAGCATGAACGTTATCCGCACTGTCCACTCTGCGAGTCGGATAACGAAGACGCAGAACACGTGTTTTTTGTCTGTCCGAGATTTAAAAATGAACGAAGAGATCTGAGCATTAGGGTTGGGAGGACGCCAGCCGCTTGTAACCTGGTGGACATTATGCTCGTTTCAGAAGAAAATTGGTCTGCAGTATGCAATATGGCCACAATAGTACTCAAAAAGCTGCGCAACGCAGAAAGACTGCGAAATTCCAATAGGATAGAATCCTAGAAAGCCCTAAGGGCATTCCCCCCCCGGCGAAGTAATACCTAACGGCAGTTCCGCCGGGGAAGCGGGGAGGGGGTGGAGTATTTACTGGGTTAGAGTCCCAGACTTCGGCAAGCTATCTCAGCTCCGAGTTGGCTTTCGATGCTTTAGACCACCAATAAAAAAAAAAAAAAAAAAAAAAAACTTACCCCACGTTTCAATATTATTTTCTTCAGTGACGGCAATATGTTAAACTAAGATAAGTGCTTATTTATTCAAATATGATGTTAGTTAGGTATTGGAATTTCTAGCAGCGTCGGTCCACGGTCCCACGAACATGTCGCAAATAATCAGTAATTCATCACTCTTTAATCAGTAATTCATCACATTTAAATCACTATTTCATCGATTAATAATAAAAATAAGAATATTATATGTTATAGTATATTTTTTAATATTTCAGAATAAATTTCACTTCGGTTTATATGTATGTATTCTAATTAATAGAAATCAATCTCCTGAGATAGGAACAGGGCATATCGCAGTCGATGTCACTTAAAACACCGACTACTCCTAAGTGGTTGAGAAAACTTTAAACTAAATCAGCTATTGTTGTCGTTCTACCCTACTGACGACTGCATTTTAGGGATATGGGCAGAAACAAAGACAGCTGTTTGGCTATTGATCTGTTTACATTTTTTAATGATCTTTGGTTGATTTCTTTTTTTATGATTTGCAGTGTAATTTTGTTTAATGTTGTTATTAAATGATCTAATTGTATATATTCTTATGTATGTTTGTTCTGTTGGCCCTGTCGCTAAGAATTTTTTGTGTCCATTTTCGTTGTATGAAATGACTAGTCTATATGTTGTATGGTTAGTGGTACCACGTACAAGAGAAAGGCTACAATAAGGAATCATACGGGAAGTTATAAACAGAAGTGCATAAAGTGCATATAGCCTTACCAAGCGCAACCGCCATATGGAGCAGTGATGTGCTCCTACCAAGAATCACCAAGAGTTGAAAAAATTGAGAGCTCTCTCTTGCAGAAATAATTATACGTTATATGGATCTGAAGGAAGAAAACAATATGCAAGCATAGGAAATACTAATAGATTTACATAACAATCCGTTTACGGTACCAAAGCGCAGTTCGCGAAAGAGTTCAGTCACTACAGTTCTTAATTATTACCACAATAGAATCCCTCGCCTTATTAAGGGATCTACATTTTAATATATCAACGTGGGATTCCGTTGCTGGTAATTTTGCTAATAGATAAGCTAGATATGACCAATAGGTCACACAACAGAAATAAAACCTTTACATTCGTTGCTCGATTTCGTGGAGCAAAGAATAAGGGTATAGAACACTAGAAAATCTCGGCAGACTTTTATGCAAGCATTAAAGAAATCAACATGAGCGTGTTCCACAAACACCAAATGGCGCATAATACAAAAAGGAGAATCAGGAAACCGTATACGAAAGATTGAATTGGGTACTTAAGCAAATAATGTCTGCAAATTGATTGAGCACTGATCACAAAACTAAGGAGTATCGGTGAAAATGTGTTTTAAATCTTGAAACCCTATTCGGAGCAATTGAGCATTGGGGCATAACAGTAGGTATCTAGAAGTCCCTCAGCACAGCCAAAGTACAATACAACAACGGATACTGTGCCAACTTCAGAGTTTATCTCAAATAAATTTGGTATATGAGAGGATAACATCAATGCTAATATTACATTTCGATAGGTATTGATAAACACAATAAAACTGCATTTTTACTTTTCCGAAATATTTAAATTTTTAAAATCGCATATAAGCGATTGTGGGCGTTAAAGGGGGCGTGGCACCATTTTGAAACAAACTTGCGCTGCGTAGGAACTCCTAGAATCTGCTTGCCAATCTTCTAGCTTTTATAGTTTCCGAGATCTCAGCGTTCATACGGACAGACAGACGGACAGACGGACAGACAGACGGACAGACGGACATGGGTATATCGACTCGGCTAGTGACCCTGATCAAGAATATATATACTTTATAGGGTCGGAAACGCTTCCTTCTAGCTGTTACATACTTTTGCACGAATACAATATACCCTTTTACTCTACGAGTAACGGGTATAAAAAGGCACTAAAATCTAAATACACATTTATGCCATTTTTTTCTGAACTGCAAGATCTGGAGATATATTATTTTAGTTGGTTCTTCCTCAATTTTTATACCCTTGCAGAGGGTATTATAATTTCAGTCAAAAGTTTGCAACGCAGTGAAAGAGACATTTCCGACCCTATAAAGTATATATATTCTTGATCAGCATCACCAGGAGAGTCGATCTAGCCATGTCCGTCTGTCCGTCCGTCTGTCCGTCTGTTCGTCCGTCTGTCCGTCCGTCCGTCCTTTTCTACGCAAACTAGTCCCTCAGTTTTAAAGATATCTGCTTGAAACTTTCCCAAAAGTTGTCTTTCTATTGCAGGTAGGGAACGAGCCGGATCGGCCGACTATATCTTATAGCTGCCATATAACTGAACGATCGGAGAGGCCATAACTTTGGTATTTTTAAAGTTAGGAAGTTAGGATTTTTTATGGGTTTTATATTTGGCCAATCAATCCGACGTACCAAATTTCATAAGGATCGGTCGACTATATCCTATAGCTGCCATATAACTGATTGATCGGAAATGCCATAACTTTGGTGTTTGTAAAGTTAGGAAGTTGGAAATTTCTATGGGTTTTATTTTTGGCCAATCAATCCGACCTTCTAAGTTTCATAAGAATCGGCCGACTATATCCTATAGCTGCCTTATATCTGAACGATTGGAAATGCCATTACTTTGGTGTTTTTAATGTTAGGAAGTTGGGATTTTTTATGAGTATTAAGAATGCATCATATAAATAATTTTGAAGAATATAATTTACAAAATATTCTGCAAGGGTATTTCAACTTCGGCTCCGCCCGAAGTTAGCTTTCCTTTCTTGTTTAAGTTTGGTTGAAATAATTTCAAGGGATTATGGCCGAAGCGAAAAAGAGATATAAACGAAAACCTCGAGTTTTCGCCGAAATGATAGAGCTAAGAGCGTTAGAGTGAAGACGAGAATTAAGGGCAAGAAGAGACAGGAAATATATTTTTATATATTCATTTATTTTTATATCCTAGCAGAGGGCTTTATAATATCAGTCAAACGGTTGCAAGGCAGTAGAGGAGTCGGGCAGATCGGAACGGTCTGAAAAGGCCGGAACGGACAACTATACCATATAGCTCCTATTGAAACGATAAGAAAAATATATGAAAAAATCGTAGACACGGGCTACCTTTATGGCCCGAAACATTATCTCCATATGTGCGGAAACAAATGGGAGCCGTTGTGTTAAAGACCATCTGCTCTTATCCTTACCGGATTTCACCCTCTTTATTTAGACACCCATCCAAGCTCGTGATTGCAACCTTATTGCAACCTTTATTTAATCATATAAAAAGTCCAAAGAAGTGTGAATGGGTACTTTGAAAAAAAACCTTTATAGCCAATGTTACAATGGATCCCGAATCCAACAGAATGCGGTGTCGACAGTCGTTCACTACTTGAGCTAGTGTGAGTGAGTTTCAGATTTCGAAGAGCTGCTCTCCGTTGTATTAGCTAAAACCAAAGTGTGAAAAGATTCTTGCCTTTTCTTTTACAAATTATCGACGATTCTTATCGACAAGGTGCATGTCATAATGGAAAGCGGCTGTGTGCAGACCAAACATTTTCGGACAAATTTTAGGTTTCGGTAGTGACTTGTGCGTTGGCGATAATTCTTATAAGTCTTCGGAGACACTAGTATCGAGTTACTTACTTACCCCAAAGTTACTTACAAAGTAGCAAAGGACGATGGACGTATAAGCTTATCCCAGAACTGCAGAGATGGCTGGGACGGAAGCATGGACATGTGGACTTCTACTTAACGCAACTGCTGACAGGACATGGATGCTTTAAATACTATCTTAATAGATTTAAGCATGAACGTTATCCGCACTGTCCACTCTGCGAGTCGGATAACGAAGAGTGGACGCAGAACACGTGTTTTTTGTCTGTCCGAGATTTAAAAATGAACGAAGAGATCTGAGCATTAGGGTTGGGAGGACGCCAGCCGCTTGTAACCTGGTGGACATTATGCTCGTTTCAGAAGAAAATTGGTCTGCAGTATGCAATATGGCCACAATAGTACTCAAAAAGCTGCGCAACGCAGAAAGACTGCGAAATTCCAATAGGATAGAATCCTAGAAAGCCCCCTAAGGCATCCCCCCCCGGCGAAGTAATCCCTAACGGCAGTCCCGCCGGGGAAGCGGGGAGGGGGTGGAGTATTTACTGGGTTAGAGTCCCAGACTTCGGCAAGCTATCTCAGCTCCGAGTTGGCTTTCGATGCTTTAGACCACCAATAAAAAAAAAAAAAAAAAAAAAACTTACCCCACGTTTCAATATTATTTTCTTCAGTGACGGCAATATGTTAAACTAAGATAAGTGCTTATTTATTCAAATATGATGTTAGTTAGGTATTGGAATTTCTAGCAGCGTCGGTCCACGGTCCCACGAACATGTCGCAAATAATCAGTAATTCATCACTCTTTAATCAGTAATTCATCACATTTAAATCACTATTTCATCGATTAATAATAAAAATAAGATAGATATGTTATAGTATATTTTTTAATATTTCAGAATAAATTTCACTTCGGTTTATATGTATGTATTCTAATTAATAGAAATCAATCTCCTGAGATAGGAACAGGGCATATCGCAGTCGATGTCACTTAAAACACCGACTACTCCTAAGTGGTTGAGAAAACTTTAAACTAAATCAGCTATTGTTGTCGTTCTACCCTACTGACGACTGCATTTTAGGGATATGGGCAGAAACAAAGACAGCTGTTTGGCTATTGATCTGTTTACATTTTTTAATGATCTTTGGTTGATTTCTTTTTTTATGATTTGCAGTGTAATTTTGTTTAATGTTGTTATTAAATGATCTAATTGTATATATTCTTATGTATGTTTGTTCTGTTGGCCCTGTCGCTAAGAATTTTTTGTGTCCATTTTCGTTGTATGAAATGACTAGTCTATATGTTGTATGGTTAGTGGTACCACGTACAAGAGAAAGGCTACAATAAGGAATCATACGGGAAGTTATAAACAGAAGTGCATAAAGTGCATATAGCCTTACCAAGCGCAACCGCCATATGGAGCAGTGATGTGCTCCTACCAAGAATCAATTTTCCAAAGAAGAATTTAATGAAGAGTTGAAAAAATTGAGAGCTCTCTCTTGCAGAAATAATTATACGTTATATGGATCTGAAGGAAGAAAACAATATGCAAGCATAGGAAATACTAATAGATTTACATAACAATCCGTTTACGGTACCAAAGCGCAGTTCGCGAAAGAGTTCAGTCACTACAGTTCTTAATTATTACCACAATAGAATCCCTCGCCTTATTAAGGGATCTACATTTTAATATATCAACGTGGGATTCCGTTGCTGGTAATTTTGCTAATAGATAAGCTAGATATGACCAATAGGTCACACAACAGAAATAAAACCTTTACATTCGTTGCTCGATTTCGTGGAGCAAAGAATAAGGGTATAGAACACTAGAAAATCTCGGCAGACTTTTTATGCAAGCATTAAAGAAATCAACATGAGCGTGTTCCACAAACACCAAATGGCGCATAATACAAAAAGGAGAATCACGAAACCGTATACGAAAGATTGAATTGGGTACTTAAGCAAATAATGTCTGCAAATTGATTGAGCACTGATCACAAAACTAAGGAGTATCGGTGAAAATGTGTTTTAAATCTTGAAACCCTATTCGGAGCAATTGAGCATTGGGGCATAACAGTAGGTATCTAGAAGTCCCTCAGCACAGCCAAAGTACAATACAACAACGGATACTGTGCCAACTTCAGAGTTTATCTCAAATAAATTTGGTATATGAGAGGATAACATCAATGCTAATATTAAATTGCCTGGTATTGGACGCTATCCAAAAATAGTGGTGATAGCCGATTAACCAGCTCAGGCATTATATATTTCATGTTAAAAATTTTAAGCGATATAATGCTGGCAGACCTGAATTTTGCTATGTCAGGAAAATTATATATGCTATACATAGAATCGTACTGCATTCCTGACAATTTTTAATACAAAAGAAAACATAGGTTAGCAACTGAGATTCACTTCCACGTTGCTGCGTTGCTCCTGGCTTGCTGCTGCGCTGCCCCTGGCGAGCTGCTGCGTCGCTCCTGGCTTACTGCTGCGTCGCTCCTGGCCTGCTACTGCGTTGCTTCGGCTTGCTGCTCCGGGTGACTGAGATCGGGACGAGCTTCCCCACCGGGACCGGCAAGGTGTATTGCCTAGCAGGTAGAACAAAGTTCTCCCTTAACGCCTAGCCACCTCTATCGCCTGACACCGCGCAAGGACTCCCTAAGCCTTTCCCGCCTCCTCCGCTGTTACTAGGCCGATCTCCTGCTTCGGGATTTGTGGGGAGTTTAAGACTCCACCAACAAAACGCAACATTTTGTCCATCACAGCTCGTTTGTTTGATGGGTTTATTGTGCCCTTGATCATGAGAGCAAAAATTTGATTCAGAAACTGTGATGACGGAAATAGGTGTGCATACCAGCTGGAATAGGTTCCAGCGGTATTTACTAAAGTTAATGAAGTCCTCCATACCTTGATATATCTGCCTTAATGAAAGTGTCTAGATCCATGGCTTTGGAAATGCAAAGTGAAGCATACGGATGTTGCAAATATGTATTTACCACTGGTCACCGCCAAGTCGCGAGTCCCCATAAAACAATATCAATTTCAAGACTCGAGTGGTGTGTAGCCAATTTTCTTGCCAAGCTATTCGCTATATTGGTTAAAAAAAGATCAATCCACAGTATTAACGTTCGTTGCAAATAGAGTTTCTGAGATCCAAGAGCTCGCACTGGACTACAGTGTCATGTGCCTAGAGAACAGATTTCGGCAGTTTGCTATCACTGAGAACAGACATAGACGGTTTGAAATAAACTCAGTGGGAAAATTAACCAGAATTCTTGATCAGAAGTCACGATGAGTGGCTTCGTCTTCATCTGGTATAGGTAACAGGTTCTCGAGAGCAAATGAAACATGACACTAAGTTCTGTAACAAAAAGGCGACAGGCGTGCACGAAGATGATTTGTATCTGCGCCCACTGTGTTCGTTATAAGCCCAAGCCCAAGTCAGATTATCGGTAATTGTTCCGCCGATAGGGTTAGATTTGCAAGAATATGGATCAATTCAGGGGGTTCGCTGGTAAAGAGGCGTTCTCGTTCGATTTTCTGCCAACGACGCCAAAGATGGAAAGGCTCTCTTTTTAACGTGACAAAAATCCACGATCTCGTATTGGCAGACCGCCGATTGAAGATACGCCAGATAGCTGAGACAGTAGGCATGTCAAAAGACCGCGTGGGTCATATCCTGCATGAAATTTTGGGCATGAGAAAGCTGTCGGCGCGATGGGTGCCGCGTTTGCTCACTCCGGACAACAGACCGGACCACTTAAGAGCAGTTTTTGACGCTGTTTAAGCGCAATCCGAAGGAGTTTCTGCGTCATTTCGTTCTTGTCGACGAAACATGGATCCACTGGTACACACCAAAGACCAAGGAACATTCGAAACAGTGGACTTCACCCGGCGAACCTGCTCCGAAAAAGGCGAAGACTGTCCCATCGGCCGGAAAGGTGATGGCCAACATTTTTTGGGATTCACAAGGTGTGATCTACATCGACTACCTGGAGAAGGACAAAACGGTCACAGGGCTGTACTGCGCCAAATTATTGGGCCGATTCGCCGCCAAATTGCAGAAAATACGGCCCCATTTGGCGAAGAAAAAAGTGCTCTTCCATCATGACAACGCACCGGCTCACACTTCCGCTGTCGCTAAGGCCAAATTGGTCGAATTGGGCTACGAACTGCTACCCCACCCACCATATTCTCCAGATTTGGACCCGTCTGACTTCTTTGTGTTTCGAAACTTGAAAAAGTCACCCGCTGGGCAGAAATTTGCCTCGAATGAGGAGGTCGTCGCCGCCACAGAGACCTATTTTGCAGACCTAGAGAAAACGTATTTTTCAGACGGGTTAAAGAAGTTGGAGCATCGCTGGGTTAAGTGTATCGAACTAAAAAGAGATTATGTTGTGAAATAAATCGCCACTTTTCCAACATTTTCGTTTTTCTTTTGAGCTGCAGTTTGCCTTTCAATGACAGCTATATGATATTGTTGTCCGAATTTGAGAAAACTAAAACCTTAATTATAATATAGTTAGTATCTCAAAAGAATATTTTGATAAATAGAAACAGCAAAATAAAATTTTTTTTATTTTGATTTTTTTTAGTTTTTAGAATTTTCTATGGGAGCTATATGATATAGATTTTAATTTAATTAAAACCGCAATTCCATAGTATTTAAAAAGAACAACAACAAGAATTAAAAACAAGAAAGGAAGAAAACTTCGGCAAGCCGAAGTTTTTATACCCATGAAGTTATTTAAAATCGACTACATTTCGATTTATAGGCCTATATTACTAAAAACAATGAAGCTATGTCGATTTTGCGCTGCACTTTGCCATCGTTTCTATTGCAGCTATATGATATTGCTGTCCGATTTTGACAAAACTAAAAGCGTAATTCTGAGATAGTAAATACTTACTAAATCTCAAAGTAATATTTTAATAAAATCCACCAAAATACATTTTTTTTTTCATTTTTATCTTTTTTTAATATATTGATTTTTCTTTGGGAGCTATATGATTTAGATGTCCGACTTTAATTTAATTAATCGCAATTCCATAATATTTGATTATTACCAAATCACAAAGAACAAAAAGAAAAAATTAAAAACAACAAAGTAATAATTTTTTGAATTTTTTTTTCGGTTGTTCCTATGGGGGCTATATGAAATAGTCGCCCGATCCGGCTCATTCTGAAAGCAAGTTTCAAGCAGATAGCTTTAAAACTGAGAGACAAGTTTGCGTAGAAACGGACAGACGGAAGGACATGGCTAGATTGACTCTCCTGGAGATGCTGATCAAAAATATATACACTTTATAGGCTCGGAAATGTCTCCTTTACTGCGTTACAAATTTTTGACTGAAATTACAATACCCTCTGCAGAGGTATAACAACAAAGTTATACATTCTTAAATTTTTTTTCTTATTGTTCCTATGGGAGCTATATGATATAGTCCCCCGATCCGGCTCTTTCCGACTTATATAATACCTGCAATAGAAAGACAACATTTGGGAAAGTTTCAAGCATAGTATATAGCATTAAAACTGAGGGACTAGTTTGCGTAGAAACGGATGGACGGTCGGAAAGACGGACGGACAGACAGACGGACAGACAGGCGGACAGACAGACGGACAGACAGACGGACAGACTTAGCTTATATTTTTGTCAAAATCGGACAACAATTTCATATAGCTAAAAACGATGGCAAAATGCAGAGCAAAATCATTGTTTTTGGCAATATTGGCATACAAATCGAAATGTTGTCGTTCCATAACAACTGCAAGTGCAAGCCGAAGTTTATTTGAAAAATCATAAATTAACCGTGAAGAACCTCACGGTTTTAAAAAAAAAAAAAAAAAAAATAAAAAAATAAAAAATATTTTAGTTATAAAAAATTTGGTAAAAAAAAAAACAAAAAAAAAATAAAAATTATTTTTTTTATTTAGAAAAATAAAAAAAATTAAAAAAAAATTTTAAAATTTAAAATTTTAAATTTTAAAAAAAAAAAAAAAAAAAAAAAAAAAAAAAAAAAAAAAAAAAAATAAGGGGGAAAAAAAAAAAAAAAAAAAAAAAAAAAAAAAAAAAAAAAAAAAAAAAAAAAAAAAAAAAAAAAAAAAAAAAAAAAAAAAAAAAAAAAAAAAAAAAAAAAAAAAAAAAAAAAAAAAAAAAAATAAAAAAAAAAAAAAAAAAAAAAAAAAAAAAAAAAAAAAAAAAAAAAAAAAAAAAAAAAAAAAAAAAAAAAAAAAAAAAAAAAAAAAAAAAAAAAAAAAAAAAAAAAAAAAAAAAAAAAAAAAAAAAAAAAAAAAAATAAAAAAAAAATAAAAAAAAAGGAAAAAAAAAAAAAAAAAAAAAAAAAAAAAAAAAAAAAAAAAGTAAAAAAAAAAAAAAAAAAAAAAAAAAAAAAAAAAAAAAAAAAAAAAAAAAAAAAAAAAAAAAAAAAAAAAAAAAAAAAAAAAAAAAAAAAAAAAAAAAAAAAAAAAAAAAAAAAAAAAAAAAAAAAAAAAAAAAAAAAATAATTAGACAGACGGACATGGCTATATCGACTCGGCTAGTGACCCTGATCAAGAATATATATACTTTATAGGGTCGGAAACGCTTCCTTCTAGCTGTTACATACTTTTGCACGAATACAATATACCCTTTTACTCTACGAGTAACGGGTATAATAATGGAAATCTACTATGGCAAATGTCTTAAAAACTATGTCATTTTAAGCCAGGCATTCCTAAAGAAGAAATAATTCAAAATACCGAAAATCTTACATAAATTATAGATTACAACAAGAAAGGAAGCAAACTTCGGCAAGCCGAAGTTTATATATCGACTACATTTCGTTTTTTATGTTTGTATTACTAAAAACAGTGAAGCTATGTCGATTTTGCGCTTCATTTTGCCATCGTTTCTTTATGATATTGTTCTCCGATTTTAATTTAATTAAAACCGTAATTCCATAATATTGAAATATTACCAAATCCCAAAGAACAAAAAAAAAAAACAACAAAGTTATAATTTTTTTGAATTGTTTTTTCGCCCGATCCGGCTCGTTCCGACTTATATACTTATGCAATAGAAAGACAACTTTTGGGAAAGCAGATAGCCTTAAAACTGATGGACGGGCGGACAGACGGGCAAGGCTAGATCGACTCTCCTGGTGATGCTGATCAAGAATATATATACTTTATAGGGTCGGATATGTCTCCTTTACTGCGTTGCAAACTTTTGACTGAAATTATAATACCCTCTGCAAGGGTATAAAAACAAAACAGTGAAACAAAATTTTTTTTCACTTTGCTTCAGTTATACAGCAGCCACGTCCTGCAAAGGAACGATTTGTGCATGGGACCGTTGTCCGGTTACAGCTTGTACTGTAGTCTACTTTGGTTTTTAGGATTAACGAACCCAAAATCTGACAGTTAATTAATTTTGTAAGTATCCAACTACAACTTTTGGTCGTTATATTAATAAAAATTCGTACGCATTTGGATAGAAAATCCAAACATCCTAACTTTACAAACACCAAAGTTATGGCATTTCGAGCAATCAATTATATGACAGCTATTTGACCGTTCTGACTTATATGTATACTGCGTGCAGAGGAACGAAGGGTATATCCAAAGTTTCAATTCGATATCATTAAAACTGAGAGTATAGTTCGTGTAGAAACAGAAAGACGGACAGACGGACATGCTTATATCAACTCAAAACGAGATCCTGATCATGAATATATATACTTTATAGGGTCGGAGATGTCTCCTTCACTGCAATGTACACTTTTGACCAAAATTATAATACCCTCTGTAAGGGTATAAAAATAACGTCGTTCTAGTACTCTGTCTCCTTGTTAGCATTGTCGCTGTTTCTTTCTGGCAACGAGTAACGAGTAATGTTAAGTATTGAGAACTTTTCTCACAGTCTCGTGGCTCACTTTATATTGCAATCATTTTTTATTTATTTATTTTATTTTGTCAAATTAAAACTATTATATAATACTAAAATTAATATAAAAGAAAATGGCACTGGAAACTGAAGTCCTTCGGCCTAGCTATTGGAGTTTAATTAGTTGATTTATATTCGGAGATGAGCTTTATTAACAAATTTATTAATTTTTTTAATATTTGATTTGGAGGGGGATGTGAGTAGGAAAGATGGAAGGGTGAAGGATCCAAAAAACAAAGTGGGTGTGGGCTTTAAGGCCTGGCAAATGTTAAGAAGATAGTGTATTGAAGAAATCCTGTCACCGCAAAACCGGCAAGGAGGGCAAGCAGATCCTTGAAGAAGGTGTTCGTGCGTTTCCTGTGTGTGTCCAATGCGAAGGCAGGTGAAAATCCTACGATTGAGTTTATTGAGGTCGGTGGGAAATATGGGTTTTTCGCAGGCTGCGTTTAGTGTTTTAAATCTGTGGTTGAAACCTTTCCAACCAGTAATTTGCTTTTTTTTGTTGGTAGTTTTAATTAGCATAGGGATGTCTCTGGAACTGATGGGTGAGAATTGGAAGGTTGATGCTACGCTCATATATCAGGCAGCCGCGTCAGCTTGTTCGTTCCGAAGAATTCCTTGGTGTCTGGGGGCTCAAACGATGGTTATTTTTGATTTTTTTTTGGGCAAGAATGTTCCTTATTTTGCTTATTGTGGGATCTCTTTGCAAGGGGTTTTCCAGCGCTGCGATGGAAGGCTATTGGTGCAGATGGCGAATTTCCCTTTAACGTTGAAGGACTGCGAAAGCCTCGATGGTAAATATAGAGTTGAAGTTGGGAAGGGTTCCTCCCCAGCCATAAATTGAGATTTTGGAGAGGATTAGGGCACGGGTTATGTTAATTAGGATATTGGGATGAATGTGCGAAAATTTAGAACTTAGAAATTTAATTATGTTATCCCGCACATCAAGTTGTTTTCTTAACGTAATACAGTGTTCCTTAAAGCTAAACCAAGAGTCGAAAGTTATTCCAAGTATTTTTAAATGCTTGACTGGTTCGATGGTCTTATTTTTAAGCTCCAACAACATCTGATCTTACGACAAATGTGAAGAGAGGCGCCTGAAGATAATCCCCAGGATGAAAACTCCTCGACAATTTTTAGGAAAGTATTTTTTACATTGCTAAGGTTTTTTTTTTGTATAAATTATGGCGTCATCTGCGTATGAAGATATATTTATTTCCTTGTATTTGGCTATTACGAGATTGATGTGATCAAAAGCTATGATGAAAAGAACTACCGATAAGGGTGAGCCTTGTGGGACTCTGTTTAGCAGGTTTGCCGAACCTGAAGTCTTGTCGTTGATTCTAACTTTAAAGATCAGATTATGTTTTCAACTAGTTTACTTAGGCAGGGTATTAGAGATATTGGGCGATAGCTATTAATTTCTGAAGATTTTTTATTTGGCCTTGGGATGGGAATAACGATAGAAGATCGCCAGGTGTGGGGGTAATTGCCAGTGGATAACATGCAGTTATATATTACATGTTAAGTAATCTTTGCTTAAGGCATGGAGGGATCTGTTTAAGGATGGGATAGGAAATTCTATCAGCGCCAGGGGATTTACCTTTGGCTGTTTAAAGAGCTGCCTCGAGTTCATGCAGTCTAAATGATGTGTCCATACTTAGTGCCGTTGGGGATATTTGGGTAGTGTTGTATGGTGTGATATGAATCTTTAAGACCTGTCTAAGCGTTGTGAAGAATCACATTTTTTTCTTTTTAAATATAATTCTTATGATTTTGTTAGATCTAAGTTAAAGCAATAGGTTAAGAGACATTAATTATGAAGTTGATAATTTAAATTAGCCCTAAGGAATATAATTGTTAGATCTAAGTTTAAGCAGTAGGTTAAGAAAACATTAATGCTGAAGTTTATAAATTTGAATTAGCCCTAAGTGGCCGCCAAAACTATCGAATAAGCTAGGAGAATAGTTAAGTTTCCCCGCCGAAGTCAGTACACGAAACACGATCACGCCACTGAAAATACCAAAAGGAAGCCACCACGACGGAATCCCACAGGAAAGGTTTTCTAGAAAAGAGAGCAACGGCCAAACTGTGATCAGAGACTTGAAGCGGGAACGACGCGCGTGAGGTTAAATTGTGGCGCACTAGAAGATTGGAAGCCAAGAAAACGCAAGTCCTCGAGGCACGTGGCGAAGGAGCAAAGAGAACGCAGAACCAAAACACCAGGACACTGGCTTCGGCAAGCAGGGTGAGCATAATGAGTGCGACAGGGACAGACAGGGCTTAGAAAAGGAACCCATTGAAATAAAACTAGAGTAACTCAAAAATCAAAACGCTAAAATACTTTGTGCAGCCAGTGTTACCTCCGATTATGCCGTCTGCGAGTATTCCGGGCTTTTTCGTAGAGGTTTTTCTCAGCAGGGTTAGCTGCGACAGTGCCGTCTGCGAGTATTCCGGGCCTGTTCATAATAATTAGAGCCACCAGTGTTACCTCCGATTATGCCGTCTGCGAGTATTCCGGGCATTTTCGTAGAGGTTTTCTCAGCAGGGTTAGCTGCGACAGTGCCGTCTGTGAGTATTCCGGGCCTGTTCGCAATAATTAGGGCCACCAGTGTTACCTCCGATCATGCCGTCTGAGAGTATTCCGGGCATTTTCGTAGAGGTTTTTCTCAGCGGGGCTAGCTGCGACAGTGCCGTCTGTGAGTATTCCGGGCCTGTTCGCAATAATTAGGGCCACCAGTGTTACCTCCGATTATGCCGTCTGCGAGTATTCCGGGCATTTTCGTAGAGGTTTTTCTCAGCAGGGTTAGCTGAAACCGTGCCGTCTGTGAGTATTCCGGGCCTGTTCGCAATAATTAGAGCCACCAGTGTTACCTCCGATTATGCCGTCTGCGAGTATTCCGGGCATTTTCGTAGATGTTTTCTCAGCAGGGTTAGCTACGACAGTGCCGTCTGTGAGTATTCCGGGCCTGTTCGCAATAATTAGGGCCACCAGTGTTACCTCCGATTATGCCGTCTGCGAGTATTCCGGGCATTTTCGTAGAGGTTTTCTCAGCAGGATTAGCTGCGACAGTGCCGTCTGCGAGTATTCCGGGCCTGTTCTCAATAATTAGGGCCGCCAGTGTTACCTCCGATTAGGCCGTCTGCGAGTATTCCGGGCATTTGCGTAGAGGTTTTCTTAGCAGGGTTAGCTACGACAGTGCCGTCTGCGATTATTCCGGGCCTGTTCGCAATAGTTTGTGCCACTAGTGTTAGCTACAATTACGCTGTCTATATCTCCCCAGACATTTTCATAGAGTTTTCACTGTAGTGTCAACCGCTATGTGGCCGCCGGTGCATGTCCAGGCCGGTCCACAGCGTTTTGTACGCGACTCGGTGACCCGAGTCAAATTTACCAAAGAAAACATAGTGATAGCCGCCCCTCAACTGTCTCAAAGATAACAAATTTTATCTGATGAGGATCCTGAGCGGACTGAGACGCCGACCCCAGCTAAAAGCATCCTTACAGATTGGCGCCCGAGCAGGGACTCGTTGCGAAAATTTGGGGAAAATTCCAACCATCGTGGCCTAAAGAACCACTAGATCATTTTGTTTTCCACCATTTGGGTGTTGGAAAATTTTGTCAAGGGGTCATTTGTAAAATTTGTAAGAACGGCAGAGAAATAAATAACGTGATCGCTCCGCCATCGGGTATATAACAGCGGGACTCATCATCATAAAGGAGTCGGTCGTGAGAACTCAAGCAGGCAACATCGTTCAAAACGAACAAGATTTTATCGTCGTCAAGTGTACAAATCAAACGAGTAGTGTACAAACCCCGTCAATTAAAATCGCGAACCACGTGCACCGCGCAGATAAATCCCAATTAATTTGGCATTCGCTGCAGGGATTCTGAACAATAATCAGCGTCGTAGACCGTGACCGTCGAAACAATTTCAAAAGAATTCGTAGTACCCCCGAGAACCTAAATCAAGAACGTCGAGTGACAAGAGTTCCGTAATGGGACGTCAAGTGGATCTCGTATCGTCGAAAACAGGAACTCGTGACCTTGACCGCCGCGTTCGGGTTAAATAGCAGTGGAACTGTCAAAGAGTTGCGCCAACGACTCGCCGAGTTTTCGAGGCGGGAGGATCTGTCACCGGAAACACAGACACAGTTGGCAAAAATGGAAGCGGTGTACAGGAACGCCGTTACTCCTGACCAAAAGTCGCCCCTTTCTGTCGTGGTCGACCATCCGAACGAAAAAGGACCTGGCGGCTGTAGGAGCAACTCTCTCCAGTTACCACGGACCACTTCTGCTCCTAATTTAACCACGCTACTACAGACCGACGAACGTCGTGGGGCACAGGCGCGACCTGAGGTCACTTCCTGCGCCACATTGGTGGACAAAATGGACGATGGGGGCTTACTTTTGACGGGTCCGGCGACCCACTACGATTCATGGAACATATCGAAGAAAGGGCAGCCACGTATCAAGTCGATCTTCGGACGCTACCCCGAGCGATGCCGGTGCTACTAGCCGGAAGGGCGGAGAGCTGGTTTCGTACGAGCAGACTGCAGGGTACAACATGGGAAACTTTTAAGAAGGAGTTCCTTGAGTTTTTCTTACCGCCGCGCTACTTCCAAAGACTGGAAGACCAGATCCGGACATATACGCAGCAACCAGGTGAGCTGTTCAAATTCTATTTGATCGATCTCCGCATACTAATGCAGCGGGCAGGATACACCATGGCGCAAGAACTTGAACGCGTGTACGAAAATATGTTGCCTGAGTACCAACTGTACACTCGACGTCAGGATTTTCGAACATTAACTGAACTGACACAGCTCGTAGTTAACTTCGAGGTCATAAGGAGCCGAGGAGAGGGGAATCAAACAAGTCTTCAGGAGCGCGAGGGATTTAACCTCCCACCTCGAGAAACTCAAGGTGCCCCGATGGGTGCGCGTGTGCACTCGAACTGGGAAGGGACAACAGGGAGAGGTACCGAAATACAACATGGGACCATCATGCCGGAATCGGAGGCTCCGATCAACGTCCAAAACGCCTGCAGGAACTGCGGGTAAAACGGCCATTTCCAACGGGAGTGCCGACAACCCAAAATTTTATTCTGCTGGGACTGTGCCTTCGCACCGTGGAATGTTGCCGGAGATCGGGAAACGGCTACGGGCCTCGAACAGGCGGGGATCGCCCGAGGAACCCGAGAGATTTCCCAAACCAGTAAGTCAAGCATTAAAGTTATCATCAAAGGGAAACCGTTTAAAACCACCCTGTGGCTCCCGTAGCCACACGGAGCTTCATTAGCGAACAACGAGCAGCGAAGATCGGTCGTGGAAGAGATTGGTGAGAGATTCGCACTCGGATCCGATTGGCCGATGGCTCCCACCGTGCCCTTACGAGGGGCCTGGTAGTAACCATCCACCTGGGTCTCCAACAAGTAAAGTTATTCTTGCTAGTGATGCCCACGGTACTAGATGATCTCCTGCTAGGAATCGATTTCCTTTGCGGCATCAAGGCCACCATTTGCTGCGGGGGAGAATTATTGCAACTGGACTCGAGGGCTGAACTAACCAGCGACCGGCAAGGCAACGAGAAAACCATGGAAATTCCAGCGAGGGACAACGCACCGAACGAGGAGTGCGTGGTTGCCCCTTCTGGAATCTTGCGAGGCAACGAGGAAACCATGGAAATTCCAGCGAGGGACAACGCACCAAACGAGGAGTGCGTGGTTGCCCTTTCTGGAATCTTGCGAGGCAACGAGGAAACCATGCAAATTCCAGCGAGCGACAACGCACCAAACGAGGAGTGCGTGCTTGCCCCTTCTGGAATCTTGCGAGGCAACGAGGAAACCATGGAAATTCCAGCGAGGGACAACGCACCAAACGAGGAGTGCGTGGTTGCCCCTTCTGGAATCTTGCGAGGCAACGAGGAAACCATGGATATTCCAGCGAGGGACAACGCACCGAACGAGGAGTGCGTGGTTGCCCCTTCTGGAATCTTGCGAGGCAACGAGGAAACCATGGATATTACAGCGAGGGACAACGCACCGAACGAGGAGTGCGTGGCTGCCCCTTCTGGAATCTTGCGAGGCAACGAGGAAACCAGGGAAATTCCAGCGAGGGACAACGCACCGGACGAGGAGTGCGTGGCTGCCCCTCCTGAAATATTCAAGAGCAACGAGAACACAACGGATCCAGTCGTGGAACTCATATTCGAATCTAGGCCCGACCATCGTCGTCGATAGACTTCCGATGCGAAGAAAGTTTGGCCATCATCGACACCAACCCGAGCTTGACAACGGCGCCGGAAGCCATGGATCCGAGGGTGAGTGCTTTTCTACAGACCGAGCTAGACAAGTTCGACCATCTGAAGGGTACATCTAATATCGCGGAACTTCACATCATTCTGAGGGATGGTAAGCCCATCAAACAGCGATATTACCCGAAAAATCCAGCGATGCAAGCAGTTATCAATAAACAGGTGGACGAGCTATTGCGTGATGGACGGATCGAACCATCAAAGTGCCCCCATAGCGCGCCCATAGTGCTGGTCGGCAAGAAGACAGGTGATATCCGTATGTGCGAGGACTATCGTCAGTTGAATGCGCGATCCGTACCCGAAGCGTACCCACTACCCAGAATCCTCCACATTCTGGAACGTTTACGAAACGCTCGGTGTATCTCAACGCTTGATCTTAAGAGTGGATACTGGCAAATCCCGGTCACACCCGCCAGTCGGGAATACACCGCCTTTACCGTGCCGGGGCGAGGCCTCTTTCATTGGAAGGTGATGCCAGTCGGGTTACATTCGGCCCCCGCGACGTTCCAAAGAGACCTCGATAGTGTCATAGGTCCGGAGTTAGAACCTTCGGCATTCGCGTATTTAGACGACATTATCGTCATCAGTACGACCCTTCTCCGCCCTGGCCGTTCGCGTAGCCTTTACATTGATGGGAATAGGCTCAAGCACGAAGATAAGGTGACGTACCTCGGAGTTACCTTAGACTGTCGCCTTTGTTGGAAGGGACAAATTGATCGAGTTTGTGGATCAGCAAGAACAAAACTTGACAAAATGAACTGGCTCCTTCGTCCAGGCAGCGGCCTATCCCTTGAACCAATATCCACACTCCTCCGAAAAGGCAAGAAATGGAGCGAGTCATAGCTTACGCCAGCCGACGATTAACGCGAGCCGAGGAAAACTACTCAGTAACTGAGAAAGAATGCCTCGCGATCGTATGGGCCATTCGGAAAATGGGTTGCTACCTTGAAGGGTATCGTTTCGAAGTCGTGACAGACCATCTGGCGTTGAAATGGTTGAATTCAATTGACAACCCGACCGGGCGAATCGCAAGGTGGGCGCTCGAACTTCAACAATATCAGTTCGACGTTCAATATCGACGCGGAAAGTTTAACGTAGTTTCGGACGCTCTCTCGCGCCAATCCCAGTGCAAGTGGATACGTAAGATAACGCTTCAGGTAACTCAAGAACCTGAAAAAATTTCCAGACTATCGGATCGAAAGTGGCCATCTGTACCGAATGACGGGAAATATACCCCAGGAGGAAGATCAAGTCCCGAGGAAACTATGTGTCGGCCAGGAGTACCGCCAACGGGTCTTGAAGGAGTGCCACGATCACCCAACAGCCGGACACTTGAGCACACGGAAAACCGGCAAACGCGTATCACAAACGCGTATCAGGGAAGTTACAAAGTATGTACGAAGTATGTCACACTTGCCAGAAATATAAGGTAAGCCAACTTAAACCCGCCGGTCGGATGTTCACACGCCAAGTCGAAGAACCATTCAGCGTAGTATGTGCAGACTCCATGGGCCCTTTTCCACGTTCTCGTCACGGAAATACCATGCTACTGGTATTTTTGGACGCATTCACTAAGTCGGTAGAGTTAGTCCCACTTCGGAAAGCGACCACACCCTATCTAGAGCGATCATTTCAAGACAGAATTTTAAGCCGCTTTGGAGTTCCCCGTACATTCGTATGTGACAACGGGACCCAGTTCACAAGACGGTCTGTTAAAACATTCTGTAAAAGTCTAGGAATGGAACTTCAACACAAGGCTCCCTACACGCCCCAACAAAACCAAATGCTGGTCCTGTACTTGGATGGAGCCGAACAAAACACTTGGGATGAACTGCTCCCCGAACTTTCGTTGGCCATAAACTCGAGTATTTCGGATACAACAGGGTTCAGCCCCGCCTTCATCGTGCAAGGGAGGGAACCAAGACTACCCAAAACCCTATTCGATCAAGCCACCACCCGGAGAAAAGGCAGAGCAGATGCGGGAATTGTTCCGGATCGTCAAGGACAACAGCGAGCGGGCATCGAACGAACAGAGACGACACTACAATCTCAGACGCCGGGAATGGCGACCCGCCGTGGGATCACTAGTACTCCTCCGCCGACACGTGCTATCCAAGGCCTCAGAGGGATTCACCGCAAAACTTGCGGCCCAATACGACGGACCATACACTGTGCACAAGTTTCTGTCTCCTAATCTCTTACAATTACAGATACCTGGGAGTCGACGGCGACGTACAGCCGGCCTAAGTGACATAAAGGAATATCATCACGACGACACCGAAGACGACAAGCCACCTGATACCATCGAGGAAGCCACGTCTTGAGTAATGGGGCCACTTGCTGGTAGTCGCGACTACCCAACGTCCCTCCCCGCCAGGGGAACTCAGTGCCAGGCCACTAAAGTATTCCACCACCGACGTTTAATATTACTATTAGATACTTAGAAAACATTGTTAAGATAATGCATACAAATGAGTTACGTAGGAAGAAGTTAGGTTTAGTTTAGACAATCGCACTCATAGGGACAACGAGTATGTAAGATATAATAAGTTTCTTTCCCCACAGCTCCATGAGTTCCAGGGATCCGAGACGCCCAGTGGGGGGCACAGTGGCCGACGACGACGACGACTACGACTACGACGTTATCGCCAATCAGATGGACGAGGCTCTACAGCATTCCATGAGAGACCTCCTGACTGACCCGCTGTGGGAACCCGGTGAACTCATGCAAGAGGCTGAGGCCACGGGTTTTTCCATCGACGACGTGCTCGACCTCTGCGCACCAATAGGAGAGCACTTTGGGAGCGCCAGCGACATGGACGTGGAACCAGACAACCGATTCGGGAACTACCGCAACCCGACCCCGCCAAGGCCAAGCGACGTCGTGCTGTCCATCAATGGCGAATTGTCTCACGACACCCTGCTGGCCACTACTGGTGAGTTGCCCAGCGCCGCTGTGCTGGCGACTACTAGAGAGATGTAAAGCGTCGCCGTGTGGCCCACTCCCGTCGAAATGCCTACCCAACCTCAGCGGTATGAAGCCATTTCCAGCGCCGACGAATCGGAGACTACGGCCAGGTCAGCCGCCACGACGAACGCAAGTACGGCGTCCGGAGCGCAGTCATCCCCCATGGCGCCCGTCGAAGTCATCGAGCTCTCGGACTCCGACGACTATCGCCCACCCCTGTGGAGGGAGACACAGCCACGACAGGTCACCCCACCACCGTCCTATCAGGCACTATATGGACCAGGTCCCTACGACAGTCCTCGTACAATGGCTAGGAATCACTTGCCGTCACCGGGTATCGCCGTACCAAGGGTCGAAGGAGTCGCCACCAACGAACCGCTGTTCGATGGCCCCAGTACCTTCAGCCAAACAGCCAACACGGCGCAACCTCAAGCGGCCGCTAAGAGGAGACGTCAACGCCTAGAAGCTGTCTACCAGACATGGGAAGAGGTCGCTTGCGGAGCCGTGCACGAGATCGAGTGCCCAGTGGCCGCCATACGGTCCAGTCAGCGTCGCCGAGCCGTCCAGTCAAGGAGCAACTCGTCTACGGACAGTTCACTTGAGCCGAGGCCTGGACCGACCAGACCACCCACAAGCAGTAGGTTAAGAAAACATTAATGCTGAAGTTTATAAATTTGAATTAGCCCTAAGTGGCCGCCAAAACTATCGAATAAGCTAGGAGAATAGTTAAGTTTCCCCGCCGAAGTCAGTACACGAAACACGATCACGCCACTGAAAATACCAAAAGGAAGCCACCACGACGGAATCCCACAGGAAAGGTTTTCTAGAAAAGAGAGCAGGCCAAACTGTGATCAGAGACTTGAAGCGGGAACGACGCGCGTGAGGTTAAATTGTGGCGCACTAGAAGATTGGAAGCCAAGAAAACGCAAGTCCTCGAGGCGCGTGGCGAAGGAGCAAAGATAACGCAGAACCAAAACACCAGGACACTGGCTTCGGCAAGCAGGGTGAGCATAATGAGTGCGACAGGGACAGACAGGGCTTAGAAAAGGAACCCATTGAAATAAAACTAGAGTAACTCAAAAATCAAAACGCTAAAATACTTTGTGCAGCCAGTGTTACCTCCGATTATGCCGTCTGCGAGTATTCCGGGCTTTTTCGTAGAGGTTTTTCTCAGCAGGGTTAGCTGCGACAGTGCCGTCTGCGAGTATTCCGGGCCTGTTCGCAATAATTAGGGCCACTAGTGTTACCTGCGATTATGCCGTCTGCGAGTATTCCGGGCATTTTCGTAGAGGTTTTCTCAGCAGAGTTAGCTGCGACAGTGCCGTCTGTGAGTATTCCGGGCCTGTTCGCAATAATTAGGGCCACCAGTGTTACCTCCGATCATGCCGTCTGCGAGTATTCCGGGCATTTTCGTAGAGGTTTTTCTCAGCGGGGCTAGCTGCGACAGTGCCGTCTGTGAGTATTCCGGGCCTGTTCGCAATAATTAGGGCCACCAGTGTTACCTCCGATTATGCCGTCTGCGAGTATTCCGGGCAATTTCGTAGAGGTATTTCTCAGCAGGGTTAGCTGAAACAGTGCCGTCTGTGAGTATTCCGGGCCTGTTCGCAATAATTAGAGCCACCAGTGTTACCTCCGATTATGCCGTCTGCGAGTATTCCGGGCATTTTCGTAGAGGTTTTCTCAGCAGGGTTAGCGCGACAGTGCCGTCTGTGAGTATTCCGGGCCTGTTCGCAATAATTAGGGCCACCATTGTTACCTCCGATTATGCCGACTGCGAGTATTCCGGGCATTTTCGTAGAGGTTTTCTCAGCAGGATTAGCTGCGACAGTGCCGCCTGCGAGTATTCCGGGCCTGTTCGCAATAATTAGGGCCGCCAGTGTTACCTCCGATTGGGCCGTCTGCGAGTATTCCGGGCATTTGCGTAGAGGTTTTCTTAGCAGGGTTAGCTACGACAGTGCCGTCTGCGAGTATTCCGGGCCTGTTCGCAATATTTTGTGCCACTAGTGTTAGCTACAATTACGCTGTCTATATCTCCCTAGACATTTTCATAGAGTTTTCACTGTAGTGTCAACCGCTATCCAGGCCGGTCCACAGCGTTTTGTACACGACTCGGTGACCCGAGTAAAATTTACCAAAGAAAACATAGTGATACCCGCCCCTCAACTGTCTCAAAGATAATCTGATGAGGATCCTGGGCGGACTGAGACGCCGACCCCAGCTAAAAGCATCCTTACAGGGTTGATGAAATTTGCATCAGCTTCGTATTTGGCCCAGACTTCCCTTAATTCTTCCGATATGGAACTGGAGTCAGTTATCAAAGAGTTTGTGGTTTTAATGCATTTTATGGGTATTTTGGGAGAGCCGGCCAGACGATTAATGTCTGACCAAATCTTCTTAATGGTGGAAAGAGAAGAAATACGTGATGTGAAGTTTTCGAGGCATTTCCGTTTTTCTTTTGTATTTATTTTTCTCTTTTGTATTTATAAGGTTGGTGGAAGACATTCGGGTCTTAAATGTGTGGAAAAGTTTTTTCTTTTTATCCCTGAGCTGATGAAGCTCCGGGCTCCACCATGGAATTTTAGCTTTATAGGGAATCCGTTTTGTTTGGGATGGAGGAATTAGCAGTTGTTCCAATGAATTTCGAGAGATGAGCAACCAAATCGTTTAAGCATCCGGGAGTCCACCTAGTCTCGAGTTCAGTGCAGGTTTTGCCGAACGTATTCCAGTCAGCGAGATCGGTTTTATATTTCGGGATGGGTAGGGTTACGTCTGGGGAGAAAGGAAAAGCTAAGAAAATACAAATGGGGAAATGATCGCTACCATGTAATTGATCACAAAAGGACAAACTGCTACGGTGAGCGAGCCTGGGTGAGATCAATGAAATATCTCACAGCATGTGCACAATTAGGTGAGAGATTGGTTGTTGTGGGAGATTGTTGTTCGAGAATCAGTCTAGCTCTCTTATACTACATTTTCGTGTATGTTGGATCAACGCAAAACTTTCTATTAAAACTTATATAATTAATTCTGATAAACTAGTTGAAATGTATTTAAATCTCGCGCGTATCATGCTTGCGTTTTGTCTTCACCATTCTCGCATTTGTATTCACCATTCACCATTCTTGTATTCACCACGAGTTAGCCGCTGCGCCGACACGAAAATGGTTATTTTTAAAAATACGATCGCCTAGAACAAACACAATTCGCAATTCGAGTTTTATTAATCAAATTCGCTAAATCACACCGCCCAAATCACACCCCGGCAAGAAAACGCTCTTGTCCCTACATTTTGGCGCACAACGTGGAGCTGTGTGATTAATTTCGCTTAACTTGGATTTTTCGTCGTTGGATTGCTTAACCGTCATCCCCCTTCTGACGTCGCTTCGCACAGTTGCCATTTACCGTTGATCTTCGCCTCGCTGGAAATTTGCCTGGAAAACACGCCGTTCGTTTACAGTTGGTATATTGGAAATTTCCACTCGCACACAAAGCTTGAACTCGTCGTCGCTGGCTCAATTGGAACTTCGCTGGATAACCAATTAGTATATTTAAGTATTTTCGTCGCCAACGGTACTTGAAGGTATTCTGGTCTATTTTGTTTCGCTACAAAAAGCGGAAAATTCTATTGCAACAATATGAGTCTCGATCAGCTAAAACAACAGCGTGCAAACATTCGCAGGAACATTTCTCGGGTCGCTAGCAAACTACAGGGTACACACGAAACTACCTACCATCGAGCTCCCCAAATTTGACGGAAATTATTCTGGCTACAAAAACTTCATTACATCGTTTAAGCAGGTGATAGATCAACATGCAGGCTTATCGAATATTGAAAAATTCAATCAGCTTATCAGTTGCTTATCTGGAGCAGCTTTAGAGACAGTAAAGGCCTTTCAAATTACTCCCGACAACTACCCAAAGGCTCTCGAGCGCCTCAAGGAGCGCTATGATAACCCCACTCTGGTATTTTTAGATAGCATATCATCCTTGTTCAACCTGCCAGCCGTTACCAAACCAAATAGAAACCAACTTCGTAGCCTAATAGATAATGCAGCCGCCCTATATAACTCGTTGAAGTCATTGGGCTCTGAATCCGAAATTGCTCAGGCTATGCTAATTTCAATTATAATGCAGAAAGTTTATCCGCTCACCAAGAAGAAATGGAATGAGTCATTAAGCTTTGCGGGCTTACCCTAATGGAATGAGTGTAAAGCATTAATTGAGAGGCATTGTAAATACCTGGAAACTTCCGACCAGACCGAAACTAGTACGAAAGCGCACCAAGCAGTTAGTGGCGGTAGATATCGCTATCAACAAGGACAACGTCTAGGGGCAAGCTTTAAGTGTACCACTCAGACCTGCATCTATTGCTCCGATGCTAATCATAAAATATTTAGCTGCCCCCAATTCAAAACTCTAACAGCCCTGACGCCGTATGAGGTTGCTAAAAGACAATTGCTCTGCCTAAACTGCTTAGAAAAGGGACATCATCTGTCTAAGTGTTCTTCTAGCCAGAAATGTCGTTTGTGCTCTCAATCACATCACTCCCTGCTTCATTGTGAGAGTACAAATTTAGCTCAGCAAACCCATTCGGAACCACCATCCAGCGTCGACGTTGTTTCTCACACTCATATAGGCTATTCACATGACCAAGTTATCTTGGCCACGGCCATGGTTTTGGTAAGGGATGCAAACGGTAGTTATAGAATTGGTCGAGCATTACTTGATTCATGCTCGCAAGTCAACTTTCTTTCTGATAGTTTCGCTCAAGCCCTTCGGTAAATACGGAGTAACAGCAATATAAATATCTGTAGCATCGGGGACAGCCAAACTCGGATAAGACAACTGGCAACAACAGCAATTAAGTCTCGGCTTAACAATTTCGAACTTGCGCTTGAATTCTGTGTCACTAAGCATATCGCCTATCAGCCAGATTCCGATATAAGCACCTCATCTTGGAATTGGCCTCGAAATACTCCACTAGCAGATGATACATTCTATAGAACTCGCCCAATAGATTTGCTGTTAGGAACTGAAGCATTTTTCGACATAATTTCAGTCGGACAAATCAAACTTGGTCCTAGTCTTCCTACCTTACAGAAAACCTTGTTTGGGTGGATTGTCACTGGTCGCTGTAAACGGGCTAGCCCGACAACATCGCACTGTTATTCTCTTACATTAGAGGAATCGATAAACAAAAACCTGGAAAAACTTTGGCAGTTAGATGAAGTGGAAAAGGTGGACAAGGTCTTCCCCGAACATCGTAGTTGTGAGCAAGCCTTTCTGAAAACAGTATACCAGGAGGCGAATGGTAGAGTAGTCGCACAGCTGCCATTAAAGGATGATCCTTCAATGTTGGGCAAGTCCTACGTCACAGCTCGTCGCAGATTTGAAACTCTTGAGCGTCGTTTAAAGGCATCACCTGAAGTCAAGGCCGCTTATGTGGATTTCATGCGAGAGTACGAAGAGCTCAATCATTTAACACTGGTTCCTAAGCCCAGGTTAGATGAGCTTCACTTTTATATTCCCCACCACTGCGTATTCAAACCAAGTAGTACCACAACTAATTTGAGAGTGGTTTTCGACGCGTCATGTAAGACTTCTACTGGAGTATCGTTGAATGACCTACTTATGGTGGGACCAACAATACAGAGTGATTTGTATACATTGCTTATTTGCTTTCGGACCTTCAAATATGCCATTACTGCCGATGTTGTCAAGATGTTTAGACAGGTTTTAATTGATACGCCACATCGCAAATTTCAGTATATACTTTGGAGAAACTCGCCAGAAAGTGAGCTGAAAACGTATCAATTGAACACCGTTACCTACGGTACAGCGTCAGCGTCGTATCTTACCATCCGCAGCATGGTCTATCTGGCCGACTTGTACGGCGCAAATAATAAAGCTGGTTCACAAGCGTTAAAATCATCATTCTATGTGGACGATTTCCTTTGTGGCCATGATACCCTAGACGGACTTTTAATTAAACGCGTTACTGACATTTTGAATAGGGGTGGTTTCGAGCTAAGGAAATGGCACTCGAATCACAAGGAATTCGTGGAGGATCATAACTTGAAACCTCTGAACATCGAAGACACTACAGTTGCAAGTTCGCTGGGCATGAATTGGAACCAAACAGATGATGTATTTCTCTTTGAATTCACGCCTAAAGAGACAGTTTCGGTGACTAAACGCTCTATACTGTCGATTTCGTCATCAGTCTTCGACCCTCTGGGATTGATTTCGCCGATCATCATAACAGCAAAGATTTTATTACAGGAGTTATGGTTGATAAAGCTGAGTTGGGATGAATCGGTTCCACAAAACATCGATCATGGTTGGAAATCATTCATCGAATCGTTATCGTCACTTCAAAGGCTCTCAGTGCCTCGATATTGCTTACAGCCAAATAGGGACGGATTCGAACTTCATGGATTTAGCTATGCCTCGATACGTGCCTATGGCTGCTGTGTCTACACACGCACGATGTGAGTTTGCTTACATCAAAATGCAGAGTGGCTCCAACACGAAAACTGTCCTTGCCAAAATTGGAATTGGCAGGGGCACATCTTTTGGCAAAGCTGATCGCAAGAATCCATGGAATCCTTACAAATCATCGGTACAAAATATTTCTATGGTCAGATTCGCAAATCGTTCTATATTGCCTAGAACAGCACTCTGCTACATTATCAACATTTGTGGGAAACCGTGTGTCCGAGATACAGGAGTTCGCTACTGATTGTACTTGGCGATACGTTCCGACAAAGGTCAATCCAGCGGATATGGTATCCAGAGGGTGCACCCCCTTAGAGCTAGCTGACACAATTTGGTTCACTGGACCCTCTTATCTACAACAACAAATAGAATACTGGCCAAAGGACAAACGAGGTCAGATAGATCCCGAAGTAGTCTCATGTGAGAGGCGCAAATCAGCATTCGTCGCAAAAATACATGACAATCCCTTGCTCAACTTAGTCGCAAACACTAGCTCTCATCTCCGTTCCCTTCGTATCGTAGCGTGGATGCTTCGGTTCCTAAATAGATCACGAAAAATAGCGTCATTTGATACAACTTCTGACGCCGTATGAGGTTGCTAAAAGACAATTGCTCTGCCTAAACTGCTTAGAAAAGGGACATCATGTGTCTAAGTGTTCTTCTAGCCAGAAATGTCGTTTGTGCTCTCAATCACATCACTCCCTGCTTCATTGTGAGAGTACAAATTTAGCTCAGCAAACCCATTCGGAACCACCATCCAGCGTCGACGTTGTTTCTCACACTCATATAGGCTATTCACATGACCAAGTTATCTTGGCCACGGCCATGGTTTTGGTAAGGGATGCAAACGGTAGTTATAGAATTGGTCGAGCATTACTTGATTCATGCTCGCAAGTCAACTTTCTTTCTGATAGTTTCGCTCAAGCCCTTCGGTAAATACGGAGTAACAGCAATATAAATATCTGTAGCATCGGGGACAGCCAAACTCGGATAAGACAACTGGCAACAACAGCAATTAAGTCTCGGCTTAACAATTTCGAACTTGCGCTTGAATTCTGTGTCACTAAGCATATCGCCTATCAGCCAGATTCCGATATAAACACCTCATCTTGGAATTGGCCTCGAAATACTCCACTAGCAGATGATACATTCTATAGAACTCGCCCAATAGATTTGCTGTTAGGAACTGAAGCATTTTTCGACATAATTTCAGTCGGACAAATCAAACTTGGTCCTAGTCTTTCTACCTTACAGAAAACCTTGTTTGGGTGGATTGTCACTGGTCGCTGTAAACGGGCTAGCCCGACAACATCGCACTGTTATTATCTTACATTAGAGGAATCGATAAACAAAAACCTGGAAAAACTTTGGCATTTAGATGAAGTGGAAAAGGTGGACAAGGTCTTCCCCGAACATCGTAGTTGTGAGCAAGCCTTTGAAAACAGTATACCAGGAGGCGAATGGTAGAGTAGTCGCACAGCTGCCATTAAAGGATGATCCTTCAATGTTGGGCAAGTCCTACGTCACAGCTCGTCGCAGATTTGAAACTCTTGAGCGTCGTTTAAAGGCATCACCTGAAGTCAAGGCCGCTTATGTGGATTTCATGCGAGTGTACGAAGAGCTCAATCATTTAACACTGGTTCCTAAGCCCAGGTTAGATGAGCTTCACTTTTATATTCCCCACCACTGCGTATTCAAACCAAGTAGTACCACAACTAATTTGAGAGTGGTTTTCGACGCGTCATGAAAGACTTCTACTGGAGTATCGTTGAATGACCTACTTATGGTGGGACCAACAATACAGAGTGATTTGTATACATTGCTTATTTGCTTTCGGACCTTCAAATATGCCATTACTGCCGATGTTGTCAAGATGTTTAGACAGGTTTTAATTGATACGCCACATCGCAAATTTAAGTATATACTTTGGAGAAACTCACCAGAAAGTGAGCTGAAAACGTATCAATTGAACACCGTTACCTACGGTACAGCGTCAGCGTCGTATCTTACCATCCGCAGCATGGTCTATCTGGCCGACTTGTACGGCGCAAATAATAAAGCTGGTTCACAAGCGTTAAAATCATCATTCTATGTGGACGATTTCCTTTGTGGCCATGATACCCTAGACGGACTTTTAATTAAACGCGTTACTGACATTTTGAATAGGGGTGGTTTCGAGCTAAGGAAATGGCACTCGAATCACAAGGAATTCGTGGAGGATCATAACTTGAAACCTCTGAACATCGAAGACACTACAGTTGCAAGTTCGCTGGGCATGAATTGGAACCAAACAGATGATGTATTTCTCTTTGAATTCACGCCTAAAGAGACAGTTTCGGTGACTAAACGCTCTATACTGTCGATTTCGTCATCAGTCTTCGACCCTCTGGGATTGATTTCGCCGATCATCATAACAGCAAAGATTTTATTACAGGAGTTATGGTTGATAAAGCTGAGTTGGGATGAATCGGTTCCACAAAACATCGATCATGGTTGGAAATCATTCATCGAATCGTTATCGTCACTTCAAAGGCTCTCAGTGCCTCGATATTGCTTACAGCCAAATAGGGACGGATTCGAACTTCATGGATTTAGCTATGCCTCGATACGTGCCTATGGCTGCTGTGTCTACACACGCACGATGTGAGTTTGCTTACATCAAAATGCAGAGTGGCTCCAACACGAAAACTGTCCTTGCCAAAATTGGAATTGGCAGGGGCACATCTTTTGGCAAAGCTGATCGCAAGAATCCATGGAATCCTTACAAATCATCGGTACAAAATATTTCTATGGTCAGATTCGCAAATCGTTCTATATTGGCTAGAACAGCACTCTGCTACATTATCAACATTTGTGGGAAACCGTGTGTCCGAGATACAGGAGTTCGCTACTGATTGTACTTGGCGATACGTTCCGACAAAGGTCAATCCAGCGGATATGGTATCCAGAGGGTGCACCCCCTTAGAGCTAGCTGACACAATTTGGTTCACTGGACCCTCTTATCTACAACAACAAATAGAATACTGGCCAAAGGACAAACGAGGTCAGATAGATCCCGAAGTAGTCTCATGTGAGAGGCGCAAATCAGCATTCGTCGCAAAAATACATGACAATCCCTTGCTCAACTTAGTCGCAAACACTAGCTCTCATCTCCGTTCCCTTCGTATCGTAGCGTGGATGCTTCGGTTCCTAAATAGATCACGAAAAATAGCGTCATTTGATACAACTTCTCCGTCGCCACCAGAGCTAAATCGAGCATTCCACTGTATTATTTGGAATCTACAAGGGCAGTAATTTCCTCAGGAGCTTCGATCTTTACAAAGAAGTAAAGTTCGTACACAACTAAAGTTTTTAACCCCTTTTCTAGACACCATAGATGGATTTCCGCTAATAAAGGTCGGTGGCAGGCTACAACAATCGAATCCGCCAGAATCTCAAGTACACCCAATCTTGCTCAGCAAGGACGAGTTCGTTCAGCGCTTCATCAAACATCTTCACATCCGAAATTTTCACGCGGGTCCGAAGGCTTTAGTGGCTATCATTCGACTTAGTTTTTGGATTGTAAATGCTCGAGATGCAGCCAGACGCGTTGTTAGATCGTGCATACATTGCGTGCGTTATAAGCCACAGCTGCAGCGACAAATCATGGGAAATCTTCCGGTGGAGCGTCTAACAGTCTCAAGACCATTTGCACGATGCTGTGTTGACTTCGCTGGACCAGTCAATATATACATGCGTATAAGAGGAACCTTTCAACAGAGGCATTTATAGCGGCCTTGAAACGCATGATTGGGAGACGCGGACTACCAACCGATATATTTTGTGACAATGCCACAAATTTTGTTGGGGCTTGTAACAAATTGAAGGCTCTCCGTGAATTTTTGATTAAAATCGAAACTACATCAGCTATTTCATCCTTTTGTCAAACGAATTTATAAACTTTCGATTTATATCCCCCAGGGCTCCACACTTCGGAGGACTGTGGGAGGCCGCCTTGAAGAGTGCGAAGGGACTTTTAAATCGTTCTATCATAAACGCGCGCCTAACCTTCGAAGAACTCAGCACGGTCCTCATCGACATCGAAGCGCTCCTAAATTCGCGACCAATATCGCCACTATCATCCGATCCTAACGACTTGGAGGCCCTCACTCCGGGTCACCTCCTCGTAGGAAACTCGGTACGTGCGTTGCCTGAAGACCCGTCTCAAGTCGGAACCATCGACAACTTGGAGCGTTGGAGAAGAGTCAGCGCAATAAAGCAACATTTTTGGCAGCGATGGGTCCATGAGTACGTAGTAGAGCTACAGATGCGATCGAGCTGGAACAAGGTAATGGACAACGTAGCCATTGGAAGCATGGTCATCGTTCATGAAGACATCGTGCCTCCACAACGCTGGATAATGGGTCGAGTCGAAGCTACTACGTCAGACAAGGATCGTCGAGTTAGAGTGGCTGACGTTCGCACATCCAAGGCCATCATCAAGCGTCCTATACATAAGCTGGCACTATTACCTGTCTGTTGAAATTCACGAGCGTAATTTCCATGGGGAATTCTGATAAACTAGTTGAAATGTATTTAAATCTCGCGCGTATCATGCTTGCATTTTGTCTTCACCATTCTCGCATTTGTATTCACCATTTACCATTCTTGTATTCACCACGAGTGCGCACGAATTGGTCATTATTAAATATACGATGCGCCTAGAACAAACACACGAAAATGGTTTTATTATTTGACACAAATGGTATTAAATATACGATCGCCTAGAACAAACACAATTCGCAATTCGAGTTTTATTAATCAAATTCGGTAAATCACACCGCCCAAATCACACCCCGGCAAGAAAACGCTCTTGTCCCTACAGTGTAGTTTTAATTTTGATGAGTTCTTTTTGTTGTTGGTATCTTTGGCAACAGGAGGAGGAGGAAGCGCGGGCGCCTAAGCAATTTGCGCACTGGGCTCGTGCACAAGGTTGGGGGTGTGAGAGGGCAGATTGCATGCTTCGCACGTGGGCGTATTTTTGCAGAATTTGGTTGGATGACCAATCAGTTGACACGACTTTCACCTCATAGGGTTGGGAATGTAATCCCTTACCTTTATTGTGTGCCAGGAGACGTCAAGTTTCCTTGGTAAGTTGTACTGATCGAAGGTTATGAGTATAACACCAGAAGGTTTTAGTTTGCCGTCTATTTTCCTAGATAATTTATATACGGAGTGCACATTTTGGTCAGCCAGTTCTTTCATGATTTCATCATCGGGAATGTTTATAAGGAAGGGGGCATATATAGTGCCCTTGACAAAGTTAAAGCATTGATGGAGATTGCAATCAATAGCGCATAAGCCAACGAGACTTTTGGATTCCAGAAATTTTTCTGCAACATTTTTGGTTTTCACCAGTAATAGGAGGTTTCCATCGCGAAGGATGGAGATGTTTACTATTTCTTTGCTTATAATATTCAACACACGGTGGACTGCGAAGCAGGAATATTCCGAAATCTTTTTCTTGGGGTCTTTTGATGATATAATTATGAATTTAGGGTTTTCTTTTGTTTATT